>NC_077232.1:153225961-153527086 GCF_027887165.1 Monodelphis domestica
ATTCTTGAATTTTTATTCCTCTAGAAGAATGGCCTTTTTTGTGGCATGCAGTTAATTTCAATATCTACTAGCCTCCAATTTCCCAGGAATCTTTCCTTTCCCTACTAACATGAATTAACAATTCAGGTCCAGGTTCTTTACTCCCACTTGTTTGTGCTGGAATGAGATAAAAACTGTATAAAAACTGTTGAGAGTTTATTGTATTGGGGTACAGGGAAAGGGTGACTTATTTCATCTGTGACACCATCAAGGTGCCCAATTCTAACTCAGCCATATAGCAAAGGGAATTTAGCAAGGCAAAATGGAAGCCTACAAACCAAGATTCCACAGAGCAAGGACTGGGTCAGCATTCTAAGACTGTTGGGAACTGGCAACTGAGACTCTCTTTCTGGAAGCAGACAGAGAAGGTGTGGAGGTGTCTCTCTATGAAGGAAAAACAACTTTGGAGTTGCCAGGGAATTGGATCATCTTCAAGGAGAGGTTGAATGAGAAATTACCCACCCCACCCTAGTGGACAGTGTGTGTGTGTGTGTGTGTGTGTGTGTGTGTGTGTGTGTGAATCCTCATTCCCCCTCCTAAACTCCTGTGAAGAATTTCAACTTGAGACTGTTGTGTGACTAAATGGAGGACTCTGGAGGATCTTGGGCCCTGTAGACTTTACAAATCCCTCTTTATCTTTAATCACTCATTTAATTAGTTAGGTTAAGTTATTTAGAAAAGTTTAAGGTTTTATATCTGGGTGGGTTAGAAATAAGTTACTCCCTGATCCCCTTCCATTCCCTTATCCCTTTAGCTAATACACTTTTATTATATATATATATATATATATATATATATATATGTGTAAGCCTTCATATAACATATATATATATGTATATATATATATATGTTGTTTAACCCTTCCTTCCAACCCTAGTATAACAGCTAGAGTAGGTCTGGCCATTTCAATTCATCTTTTCTGTTTTCCATGGACTTGGTGAATGCCTCTCACACAATAAAGCTATCTTGCTTTGCTATTTTGTTTTCCTATATTGTACTTTAGTATTCTCCAAACATTTCTGAATCAATGTTAAACTAGGCTGATGAAAAGAGTCAGTTGACAATATTTTCTCCCCTCCATTCCACTCATCCTCCAACTTAAAGACCAATTAGATACCATGAAGCAGCCTATTGGGAAAAGCAACCTGACTGTTCATATTGCTTAAATGATGATAGTCACCAATTATAATCTGTAGGATAAGATAAAGATCTCTAGGCCTTTGTGATGTACCATATTACTACATTCTCTAGGCCACTAAAACTCTGTCATCTACCCTGTCAATTTACTTCAAGGATTCCTGGAATTTGTCATCTGCTCTGCCACTGTTCACATAAGTCTTCTGGGTCTTTCCATATTCCTGAAACCCGAATTATTCTACATGTGAGCTCTTTATCATTTAGAATTTGAGCTTTTTGGAGAATCTGAACTATTTAGCTTTCTCATCCCCATCACTTAGCATAGACTTTGACACTTAATATGTGCTTAATAAGTGCTTCATTCATTCATTCATTCATTTTATAGATAGAAAACAGAGACTCAAAAATGTGTAGATCCATTCTTATGGTAAAATAGATAAGTGTTCAAACCAGAACTAAATCAGATGTCTTTTTCTACTAGAAAACTTTCTTTTTTGCTTCATCATACAGAAGCACCTATAACATGAAGGCTTATAAACAACTTGGATCAAGGCATCCCCTACTCACCTTTGTCTTTTAGAATCCTTGTTTTCCTTCAAGGCTCTACTCATATATCACCATCTCAATAAAGCTTTGCTCAAGACTTCCAGCTGCGAAAACACTCTCATTCCATGAAATACCTGTATCTAGTTCTCTGTTTGCATATTGCTTCTTTCCAGACAAATGGAAGTTTCTTGAGGGAAGAAATTGTTTCTTTTTCATGGTTATTTCATCCTCAGAACCTGGAAATAAATGCTTGTGATTAAATGGAATGGAATATTATGTTTTGGATTTTTTTCAGTTAAAAAAGTAAAACTCTGGAGTAATGTTCTACTAACACTCAAATAAGAAACTTATTCAGACCACTTCATATTCATTTTTGTCATTACATTTAGAATCCTTCGCAATTAATTTTAGATAGCAAAGTGCCAGATTTAAAATACTTACTACCTACCTTTATCTAAGAAGAGCAAGACAATACTCATTCACTATAGAAAATTAGGTCAGATATTATCCAAATTAATTACTTCCTGGAAAAATGCTTATACTAGGGAGATCAAAATGATGGAATGTAAAATATCTTAAAAAGCTTTAAAAGGCAGAATCTAAAGGATTTGACCTGTGTTATTATGGAATAGAGTGCTGCAACTGCTTAGATGAATGAAATAAAAGATATTCTGTATATTTTTCAGGTACTAGATAATATTTTTTATTTTAAGTGTCATTTAAAATGTCATTTGCATTGTATATTAAAGCTTGGTGGAATTTTTTTACATATGAACACATTATTTTAAAGAATTTGTTTTCCAATGTATTAGCATAATGCCTTGGAAAAATATGTATCTTCAAGTCAGGAGACCCAAATTCTAATTCTAGCCCTGTCAATAACTATTTTCATGCTCTTTGGTAAGTCACAATCTTTCTGTATATCACTGTAGCAAATATTTACCTCAATTTCTTCATCTGTAAAAGAAGAGAGTTGAACTAGCTGATTCCTGCTCTGAAATTCTCTTTCCAATGCATATGTATGTAATAAGTGTCTATGTAGAAAATATACATCAGTATTCAGTGTTTAACAAGTTCCCAAATCCTTATTTATAGCACATGGATTCAGGGTAATGTACTGTGGCAGGAAATACATAATAAATACATAAATGAATAATACAAAATCTTTGATCCTTAACCTTTCCCAGCATCTTTCATTAACTGAACTGCTAATTCTGAAGTGAGCCCAAAACTGCAGATCTATTTCATTTAATTTAACTTTTAAATGAAGAACCACCTACTGTGAACATAAAATCCAACAATTTACAATCTGAAACAATGAAGCTTTCCTGCAACCCTCAATTCCTACCCTTTCATAGACTATGTACAATTGTCAGCATCTTGTCTTGGGGTAAGCAATCTTCTGTCCACAAGCCCCTGCACAGCAGAACAATCTATTGCCAATTAACATAAAGGAATAACCTTAGTATGGAACAGGGAAAACACTACATCTTCAGGTAATATACTCTACTTGTATATTTAATCAAAATTTCATTTTGGTTAATTTTTGGAAATTTTTTTGAGTGAATTAAATGGAAGGCAATGGAGGGTTTAGTAATCTTGACACTGACACATGACACAGGTAATATCATAGGCTAAAAACCTGGAAAATTTTAGCTAGCCTTTGCCTCATATAGACTAGTTAATTAGGGGTCAATTTGCTATTATCATGACATTTAAAGGTTGAATCAATTCCTTTATTTTATTGTGCAAAGAACTCAGCAATATAACTTTCATTCAACAGCAAATCAATCAATGCATTTCTCCTGAAAGACACAAAGGCAATAATAGCATTCTTCCTTTTGAACTAAATTATTAACTTTGTGAAATCCAGATGTTCACTTTGGATTTCCATTTCTAGTTTTGTTAGCTCACAAGATGAAATTGATGAAAAAGAAATGTAGGATATATAAAAGGATTCTATAATAGAAGTCCTATGACATAGGATGGATAGTACTATCACTAAGAATGAATTTCGTCTGACCATAGAATCATGAATAAGTTTCTAGACAGAAGACCAGGATAATATCCACCCATAAGAGCAATAGGTACATTAACTAATATATGTAACATAGTAATATTGCCTGACTTAATAGCCTAAAATCAACTAAATTGTTATTTCTTTTCTTCAATAATTATGTGTGCAAGTAGTATGTTGTTTTTTCTTTTATCTTCTCATGACTTTGTATTTCTTAAGTACTCACAGAAGATGTAGTCAAGAATTGTGATCTCCACTTATGACTCCTCTGTTTCCTAGACCTTGCACTGATACAAGTTCAGAGTTGGATTAAGGAGAAGTGAGGGTACTATTTTTCTCAGACTATTTTTTGGCCAGACAGTTAAAAAAGGGGACTCTGAAAATATCCTAGTATAAAAGTTAAAATTAAATCTCAATAATAAAAAATATATATTTTAAGAGATTTATTAATGATCATTAGAAATCAGAGAATAAAGAAGATAGAAAATAAAGACCATGTGCCCATGGCTGATCAGCCAGTTCAAACACCTGCCTTACCACCATCAAGTTCGGGACAGGAAGTAAAGAGCTGGGACCTTCCACATCCCCGCCTTATATCCCCTATCTACAGGAAGTACATAATGACAGGAAGTCAGTGGACTCCTGAGAAATGTAGTTCTTTTTTAGGGTAACAGATTTTCAATCATACATTAGTCATTGGGAATGCTCTTTAGCCCTTAAAGTAGTTCTGTGTTTTGAGAAATCTTTAAATGCATATTCATTCAGTTGGAAATCATTCTTTTTATTAAGTCCTTCAATGGGTAAGCATTAAAATAGAAGGAAATAATTCTCAGGACAATCTACCTTTCTTCTAATTTAGCCCTTCTTTTCTTCATTTTCTATCTTTCCCTTCCTATCATTTCTCTTTTCCTCTCCCACTGTCTCCCTCCCTTCCTTCTCTCTCCTTCTTTAGCTCCTCAGTTTTAAAAAGTATCATTTTTTTTGAGATTTATATATCGTGATGAAATGCTACATGCATTTATACATAGTGATTTGGGTTAGATGGACATTGTTTTCTATGAGTTAATGACAATTAGCTTCCCCTAAATAATTCCCCATTACTTTAACAAATTATTTCAATTTATAGCCTATGATATTTATTTATATGTGTAAGCAATTTTACATAGATAATTTATGATTATGATCCTTATTCTTTTCAATGTTACTTTAAGCACTTTGAAATAATCAAGCTGAACTGGAATATTTATTTCTAAGAAGTCACTGCTCCCTTTTTCTATGTCCTCTACTTTCTATAAATTAGGTAAAGTTTATATATTTCTATAAATTAGGTAAGTGGTTGGGTTGATGAGATGTAAGAATCCCATATCAAATGAATCTCTCTATTCTGCCTTTGGTTATTTCCCTATTAAGTTCAGGTCCCCCATTTATGAGCAAGCACTGAATCTGAGTAAATTACAATGAGCAAGTGAGGATGAACCATAAGAGAAGATATGAGGAAATGGACTACAATGTTGTCAAATCTCGATCACTACCTCATTTATCTTGTTGCTCAGATGAAATAGAGATAGATTGAAAAGGCAGTGAAAACTAATCTATGTGAAGGAGTTGCAGTAAAATTTTAAACTGTAACAAAAGGACAATATAACAACATAATAGTGAAATATAATCTGATTCCAATCTGCTCCTTTTGGACAGTGACAGCAATATATTCTAGGATAAGTGTAATAGGCAGCACTTTGTATTTCATTCTTTCTAGTTCATTTTCTTTATTGAGTTCACAGTCATACAGGCAACCAGTATTAGGACAATAATGTATCCATTTGGAGTCTTGTAGTAATAAAATATAGAACAAGATTGAAAAAACAGATTCTTATGCTTTAAGGCTAGCAAGGGGATCAGCTTTGATCTAGCCAATTGCAGGTTCTCAGCAGGCAATAGTTGTACTTTTAGATTCCCTAAAATAAGAAAGGCACAATATCCTATTAAAGTTAAATTTGATGATGACTATTTCCTTAATTAACCCCCAAGAGTTTGCTGTTAGCAAAGAAATATAAGACTTTATAATGACATAAATTGGGGAAACTTCCCTAATGAAATTTTGGGGCAATATGACATTTTTATCGAGAGTTCAACTATGAAGAATAGATCATTTTATCCATTTGTGGGACTAATTCAACCAATTCCTTAATGGAAAAGTTGTCTAGTGCATACAAAGGTTAAATATCTTGCCTAGAATCACATAGCTAATGTCAGAGATATAATTTAAAGCCAAGTCTTCCAGACTCAACCCAATATCTTATCTTCCAATACCACAATGAAATGCTACAAATTTTTGTTTTTAGTTCATGGCAAAGTTATTGAACAATCTCATTTCTCAACTAGAAAGACTGGGAAATCCCCAGAATACATTTTTAACATAGGAAAGGAAATTATATAGATTTATCTTTTTTGTTCCCTTCCTAGAGAGTTTCTTGCACAGATCTTAAGATTAATATTAGGTAACATAACAAATAATTGAAATGCACATATTTTTCCTGGGCTTTTTCATTGGATAAGAGGCATTTGACATTAGATACCTTTAGTCCCACAAGGATGAATGTTATAATCATAACTCACATTCCTATCACCCTTTAAAGTTCATAAAATACAATAATCTTATGGAACAGTTATTTCATGTTGTTCAATTTTCAGGTAAATAATTTTCATATTTTTCTGAAATATTACACCTGAGGTACATAGGATAAAATTATTAATTTCCATTGTTTGCAAGATACTAAAATTCATTTATAAAGGAATTATCTGAGGACATGAATTATCATTTTTTCCTTTAACAATTCTATTTCCTTTTGTAAGCAGAGTTATTAGAATGGCAGATTAGAGCAATACAAAAGATGTGTTTTATACACACACACAAATAATATGGATGGATGGATATCAGGAAAACATTTGAAAAATCTTAATGGAATTCTGAACAGAAATGGGCTTAATGTTGGTAATGCTAATACTAATGGATTATTTCTGGTTAAAAGGTTAAAATCTAAAGAGTGGCCATTAATACACTGATGTCTTTAGTTTGAAAGACTTCTAGCTTGATATACCAAGGATCCTTGGCCATGTTTTGTTCAAGATATTTTTCAGCGACTTAGGTGACAATAAAAATATGTGTTTATTAAAGGAAACCAACACTAAAATACAGATTTTGAATCTAAAATAAGTAAGATAACCTAGGGTTATATCCATGAAATTTAACATAATATGAAACTTAACAGATAAAATTATAGAACAAAATAACAATGGCTATTCAATAGTTGCTATGGGGAAAAAAAAAGCAACTTACTTCCTTAGTAAGGCAAACTTTACAGTTTCCAAATAATTCATTAAAACATGACTGACACTTAAATGTATAACAATCATCAATACAATGAAAAATTATATTAAATTACTTTTACCATCCCATCAGTACACAAAAAGTTAGTCAGATGACTGTGCAATAGGAAGGGGATGTTAGCAAGCAACATCATTGTAGGTAGTCAAATGCACAGCCTCTGAGAAAGATGAGATTGGGTTCAGAGACTAACTATCTGTAATGATATGTATTAGAAGGTAGTAAAACTGGACTATAATCAGTTCCTTATTCTAGCTCCCTCAAACTTCCCTAAGAAATGCCCAAGGATATTATTTAAAAAGTGCTACAAGAACTCAGAAAGACATCATGTATGTACTATGGTACCACAATAATGATTTGACATAGTCTATAGTCTAAGATAAGATTCTGGATTGCAATATTCTAAAAGGCAAAAGATATAGTTTTACAACCAAATATAAGTTACTTTGCAAAAATTAGTATAATATCACATGGTAGGTAAAAACAATCATTAATGAAATGGAGGACTTGAAAATATTCCTATCAAAAAGAGCAGAGAGGGATTTGAATTTTGAAATAATGACATAAGAACAGCGAAAAAATGGACAGATAAACTAATTTGATCAGTTCTAAGAGACTCTCTAATTATGAAGTGCTAATGTTCAAATGGGGGAAGAAAAAGTGTCTCTTCAGAAATCATATTTTGAAAGAGTATTATTGAAAGAAAAGCCCTGGAAGCAAGATTAGTTCTATTCTGAAACTTTTAACAAAAGAAAAAGAAGAGTGGATCAGAGAAATACACTAGTATAGAAAAAATCAACTCAAAAATATGTATCGGACATCTACTGTATGCCAGAGGCACGTATTAAATGCTAGAGATACAAAGAAAGGCAGAAACAAAACAGAACAAAATGTCCTTCCCCTCAAGGACTCCATGACCTAATCCAAGAGACATCATAGAAACTACTTTGTACAATGATATTTACAAGATGAATTGGAGGTCATTTCAAAGGCAAGGCACTAAAATTAATGTAAGGGAATAAATTAAGTGTTTGACTAAAATATGTGAGAATTCTAAAATAATCTTGTGGTTGCTGATTTAAAATATTATAGTTCAAGGCAAAATTACTCTTAATAGCTTTTATTTATAAAAAAGATGGAAAGAGTAAAAGTAGAGAAATTTAAAAAAAAAAGGGTAGAGAAGATGTCTAGCCAATCACAATAAATATTGCTCTGGTTCTCAATTCAACCCAGCAAGATTTGTTAACCCTCAACCAGAGGGCCAGATGTTCTACTACTGCTGCCTCCTCCAAGAGGGGAAGGCCTCTCTAGAACTAATCTCTCTCTAGGTAGCCAGGAAAGGAAAGGCCACCTACTCATTTACCCAAGAAACAGTGCAAAATCCAAGGTCCAAGTCGAAGTCAAGGTCCAAGTCCAAAGTCACCTTCTAAAGGAAGGTAACCAGCTAAATCTCCAAGCCCAAGACTTAAGCCAAAAGTCTCCAGCAAAGCTCCCCTGAAGACTACTCCTCAAAGACTACTTTTGAAGGTAACTTCCCAAAAACTATCTGCAGAAGACTTATCTCCAGAAGAATCCCTCCAGAAAACTCCCCAGCCAAAGATGTTCAGGGCTTTTATAGTGACTTCTTGTCCCTTCCCCTCTTCACAGGTGCCAATCCCAGCTTCCAAATTGCCCAGCACTGCCTGGGAAGGGCAGTGTCTGTGGAATTCACACCTCATCCTCTGAAGGTGTAAACTCTCATCAAAAATATTCCTAAATTCCTGACTGATTGAGTTTCTGAGTGTGTGAACTCTAAGTAAGTGACTTGTGAATTCTCTTACTTGATGGCTAACAAAATGTTAAGTAAGGGTGTTTTCAGTTTTTGGTTGATTTATTTAAAAGTTGCTGATACTAAACAAAGAAAATCCGATTCACACTTCGTAATTCCCCCTGTGATTCTTTGGGAGGTTCAATGAATCATTTAACATAACTAGTTTTATACTTCTAAAGATCTTCTAGTTACCAGTGCATACAATATTGCACTTCTCTGAGAGGAAACTAAAATAGTTAGAGATAAGAGGGAAATAGAAGAGAGAGAGAGAGAGAGCAAAACCAATTTTTGTTAGGCCCATTCATAAAAAGCCAGTCCCCTTTAACATAAAAGTTTATATTCAGAATAAATGTGTTTAATCCCCTTCAGTTCAATCAATTATACCCCAGTGTTCATTCTAGATCTTTTGATTCAATGGAGATTTCTTTATGGCACTTTCTCCAACCAGTTAATTTTCTTGATTCAGGGAGTTAGCAAGCTACTTTTCCTGAAAATTTTCTCAAAAAAAATTAAAACTTGTATCTTATGAAAATTATGCATTATCAAAGAAAGAAAAAGGCTTCTTATAGAAAGCAAGACTTTATTTAAATATTAAAATAAGACATTGATGCCAGAAAGATATTCTCAAACTTGTGGGCAGATAGTGAAAATGAACAGATTTGAAATGGAGTATTGTATGCAAAAGGTGACAAAGAGGTCAGTGATAATGGATTTCTAAGTGACAGAGTAAAGTGTAAGACTAGAAAGGTAGGAAGGGACAAGATCATGAAGGGCTTTCAAAGACAAACCAATGTTTTTACATTGGCTTCTGAATGTAATAGGGAATCAGTGGAGTTTATTGAGCAAAGGAATGACATGCTCATAAATGTGCCTGTAGAAGATAATATGGAGGATGGAATGGCAGGTTGAAAAAGAAGTCAGTGTTAGAAATAAAACTTTGGGCCATAATTTTGAACTGAAGATCCAAACTTTAATTGTAAATTAAAGCTGGAAGTCTCACTACATCCAACCTGTGCCAAAGTCAGATTTTGATAGTTAATTACATGTCATTAACAAGGAGAAGGGCAGAAGGTACATAATATTGAAAAAAAAACATGCTATAACATTTGGTAATGATGTTGTGTAACATTTGATACAAAGTCATAAGGTCTAGTACAAAGTTAAGAAAATAAAATTTAATTAATTTTCCAGAACTATCTTACTACTTATGGGAAGGGTTAGGTCAAAGTAACTTGTCTTGACCATAATAGTATGGAGAACCTGTAGTTGGCATAAATCTTTATGGAATCAAACAATACTTTGGCATACCAAACTTGTTTTCATATGATCTCATCAAGTAAACTCTGTACTCATCATTCAAAATGAGCACAGTTCCATCTGGATAGGCTTCAGTTTTCCTAGGTAATTACATAAACCTGATACCCCAAACTATTTGGTTAACATTCTATAATTATAATTGACATCTGATACACAAATATAAAAAAGAAGGGGAAGGAATTTTCTATTTCCCAAAATTGGGTTGATGAATAAAAGATAATATAAATATAGAGAAAGGTATAGAGGTTAGTGGGCAAGAGATAAACCTCATTCATTTAATTTGACCAAATGAAGACTAAACATACAGGGTACATACATTCTACAAAACTGTGAAAAAATCAAGTGATTTGTGTCGATTTAAGGGAGGAAATAATTGGGAAGGTATCGTCATACCAGCCATGACTCCAAAGTACAGTTGAACAAGCATGATACTCATTTCCTAATTGAGCCCTCATAAAGTGGCAAAAAGAAATCTTTTTTTAAATATGGCTATTTATCTTGTTTATATGATTTTAATATGGTCTGCATTAAAAAAGTGATAATAAAATAATTCTTTTATCATCTTAAATAGCTTAATATCATTGCCTCTGTCTATGAATATTTCTTCTATCTACTATGTTAATGAAAACAATTTTTAAGAATTACAGACATCCTTTTTCCATATAGGAACATAATCAATTTGACCTTATTGAAGCCCTTAATTTTTTCCCTCTTTCTTTTTACCTTTTATGGTTCTCTTGAATTATGTAAGTGGACATCAAATTTTCTGTTTATGACTTCTAGGCTAAGATAGCCACAGAGTGGTAGCAAGGGGCTCTTTCTCCTCACGACTGACCAATATAAAGAGCCTCAAAAGTACAAACAGCAAAATCAGATAAGCAAGGGGCTGTACTGTAAGGCACAGACTTGAAGGTAGGCATA
This sequence comes from Monodelphis domestica, assembly GCF_027887165.1. Lineage (NCBI taxonomy): Eukaryota > Metazoa > Chordata > Mammalia > Didelphimorphia > Didelphidae > Monodelphis > Monodelphis domestica. The sequence continues at coordinate 153,237,134 of NC_077232.1, forward strand.
GTTTGGACATTTCCCTGCTATAAGGAGGTAAAATTACTCATACCAAAGCAGGAGCTTATCACCCCTCTCCCACTACAACTACCACACCAGAGTCCAAGCAAGAGACCAGATTCAGAGTGAGAGTGGGGCAATCACTTGGTTCTTTGGGGACTGACTAACAACACCACACGCCTATCCCTGAGAGCAGTGATACTTGGGACCCCAGGAGGCTGAAAAACATGGAGCTTGAGGGCAGAGAGAGACTGCCCATAGCAGATGAGACAGAGACTGAAAAATAGCCTCAGGGCAAAACCAGACTGAAGCTCAGTACATAGAGAGCTGCCTACCTTCCTCAATCAGACTTTTGACTGGAAAGGGAAGAAAAAAACTAAATAGCAATGGCCAGCAACATCCAAGAACTACAATCTATAACTACCAAAAAAAAATTAGAAAATCTTTTGAGTATGGATAATTTTTACTTAGAGAAACAACAGATTACAGAGAAGATAGCAGATGACGGCAAACAAACAAACACATCCAAACTAAAAAAAAATGTAAATTGGTCACAAGCTCTCTAAGAAATCATGATGGAATTTGAGAACCAAGTTAGTGGGAAATATTTTAAAAAGAAAATAAGTTTAAAAGACAGAATCTCCCACTTGGAAAAAGAAACCCAGAAATCAAATGAAATGATAAGCAAATTGGAGATCAGAATTGGTCTGCTAGAAACCATGAAAAGCAGGATGACCAATCTGAAAAGGAAAATCAAAATATTGTAGCTGAAAACCAATCCTTAAAGACTAGAATTGGGCAAGTAGAAGCTAATGATCTCACAAGACAGCGAGAATTAATAAAACAAAGTCAGAAGAATGACAAAATAGAAGAAAACATGAAATATCTCACTGAAAAAACAAATGACTTGGAAAACAGGTCAGGGAGAGACAACTTGAGAATCATAGGTCTACCTGAAAACCCAGAAATAAATAAAAACCTTGCCATTATACTACAAGAAATTATCCAAGAAAATGTCTCTGATGTTCTTGAAAAAGAGGGCAAAACAAACATTGAAAGAGTCCATATATCTCCCTATACACTAAATCCTCAAAAGACTACCCCTAGGAATGTAATTGCCAGATTCAAGAGCTTCCAAACTAAGGAGAAAATATTACAAGAGGCCAGAAAGAGACAATTCAGATATTCAGAAGCATCAGTCAGGATTACACAAGATCTGGCAGCCTCCACACTAAAGGAATGCATGGCTTGGAATATGATATTCAGAAAGGCAAGATAATTGGGTCTACAAACTAGGATCATTTACCCATCAAAACTAACTATATACTTCCAGGGGAAAGTATGGAAATTTAAGAAAATAGAAGATTTTGAAGTATTTGTAAAGAAAAAAACAGAACTAAATAAAAATATCAAAAGGTAAACAAGAAAGAGGGTAAAAAAATTTAAAGGCTTCAGTAAGGTCAAATTGTTTATATTCTTATATGGAAAATGATATTTGTAACTCTCAAAAACTGTATTATCCATAGGTAGAGGTTGGGGTACTAAGTGGTTTAAGGTGTTATGTTAAAAAAGAAAAGAAAAGGGGGGTAGAAATAGAAGATGACACAAAAAGAAACTAGATGAAATAAGAAAAATAGGATAATTTATACCACATAAAGAGACTCATGGAAGGGGGAGGGGAAGAATACAAATATAAGAAGGAGAGGTAGATAGTAGTAATACATAATTCTTAAACCTTACTCTCAGTGGAATCAATTCTGAGAGGGAAGAGCATCTAGATCCTTTTGGGGTATCAAATTCTATCTAACCCTTCAGGGAAGTTGAGAAGGAAAAACCAAGGTGGGGATGGGTTCAGGAGAGGGAAAGAAAGGAGGGAAGGAATGTAATAGACCCTAAAGGAAAATAAGAGTATAATAAGAAGGGAAGGGGTGGGAAAGAAACTAAAATAAGGGTGGGGATTAGGGGGACTGATTAAAAGTAAAACACTGGTATAGAAGGAAATAGCAAAAGAATAAAGGCCAGGACTATGAGAGAAAATAAAAATGATGGGGAATACACAGGTGGTAATCATAACTCTGAATGTGAATGGGATGAACTCAGCCATAAAATGGAAGCAATTAGCAGAGTGAATTAGAAACCAAAATTCTACCATAGATTGCCTACAAGAAACACACCTGAGGCAGGTAGACACACACAGGGTAAAGGTAAAAGTCTGGAGCAAAATCTATTGGGAATCAAATGAGAAACAGAAGGTAGGAATCACAATTGTGACATTTGTCAAAGCCAAAGTAAAAATAGATCTGATTAAAACAGATAGGGAAGGTAATTAAATCCTGATAAAAGGCAGTATAGACAATGAGAAAATATCAGTACTTAACATATATGCACTGAATGGTATAGAATTCAGTTTTCTAAAGGAGAAACTAGCATAGCTTAAGGAGGACATAAATAGTACATGAAGAGACAAATCAAAAATTAATTGGAAATTAAACTATGACTCTATATAAAAGTGGTTGGTTAAAGAACAAATAGAAACAATTAATAATTTCATTGATGAGAATGAGAAAGAGGAGGCATCATATCAAAATCTATGTGGTGCAGCCAAAGCAGTACTCAGTGGAAATTTTATATCCCTGAATGCATATATTAACAAATCAGAGAGGGAAGAGGTCTATCAATTGAGCATGCAAATTAAAAAAAAAAAACTAGAAAAAGAACAAATTAGAAATCCCCAGATAAAAACTAAATTAGAAATAATAAAAATTAAAGGAGGAATTAATAAAATTGAAAGTAAAAGAACTATTAATTAATAAATAATACTAGAAGCTGGTACTTTGAAAAAAACAAATAAAATAGATAAAGTATTGATTAATCTAATAAAAAAAGGAAAGAAGAAAACCAAATCAACAGTAGCAAAGATGAAAAGGGTGACCTAACCTTTAATGAAGAGGAAACTAAGGTAATTATTAAGAACTATTTTGGGGGGCAGCTGAGTAGCTCAGTGGATTGAGAACCAGGCCTAGAGACGGGAGGTCCTAGGTTCAAATATAGCCTCAGCCACTTTCTAGTTGTGTGACCCTGGGCAAGTCACTTGACCCCCATTGCCTAGCCCTTACCACTCTTCTGCCTTGGAGCCAATACACAGTATTGACTCCAAGATGGAAGGTAAGGGTTATGAAAAAAAACTATTTTGCCCAATTAAATCACAATAAATATGGCAATCTAGGGGATATGGATGAATATTTACAAAAATATGAATTGCTGAAATTAACAGAAGAAGAAAAACAACATCTATATAATCCCATATCAGAAAAAAGAAATTGAACAAGTCATGAAAGTACTCCTTAAGAAAAAATCTCCAGGGTGACATGAATTCACAAGTAAATTCTATCAAACATTAAAGAACAACTAATCCCAATATTATACAAACTATTTGACAAAATAAGCAAAGAAGGAGTTATATCAAATTCCTTTTGTGACACAAATATGGTATTGATTCCAATGCCAGTCAGATAAAATAGAGAAAGAACACTACAGATCAATCTCCTTAATGAACATAGTTGCAAAAATCTTAAATAGAATATGAACAAAAAGATTACCACACGTGATCACAAAGGTTATTCTCTGTGATCAGGTGGCTTTATACAGAATTCAAGGATGTTATAATATTAGGAACACCATCCACATAATTGACCATATTAACAAGCAAATCAACAGAAATCATATGATTATCTCAATAGATACAGAAAAAGTCTTTGACAAAATAAAACATTCATTCTTATTGAAAACACTAGAAAGGGTATATAATACAACTACAAAATACTTTTCACACAACTAAAACTAAATCTAAACAATGGGAAAAACTTTAATTGTTCCTGGATAGGATGAGCTAACATAAGATAAATGACAATCCTACCCAAATTACTTCACTTATTAAGTGTCATTCCTATCAAACTATCAAGAAACTTCTTTAGAAAATTGGAAAAAAGTATAACAAAGTTTATTTGGAAGAACAAAAGATCAAGAATATCAAGGGAAATAATGAAAAAAATGTGAAGGATGGGGACCTAACAGTACCTGATCTTAAACTGCACTATAAAGCAATGGTAATCAAAACAATATGGTACTGGTTAAGAGACAGAAAGGAGGGATCAGTGGAATTGACTTGTGGTAAATTGCCTGAGCAAGACAGTGTATGATATACCTCAAATCCCTAGCTTTTCATACAAAAACCCACTATTTGACAAAAATGCCAGGAAAATTGGGAAATATTTTGGGAGAGATTGGGTTAAGATCAACATCTCACACCCTATACTAATATAAATTCAGAATGGGTGAAAGACCTAAATATAAAGAAGGAAATCATAAGTAAATTAGCTGAATATCGAATAATATACCTGTCAGATCTATGGGGAAAGAAGTATTTTAAGACCAAAGAAGAGATAGAGAATATTATAAAATATGAAATGAAATGTTTTAATTATGTTAAATTAAAATTTTTCTGTACAAACAAAACCAATGCAACCAAAATTAGAAGGGAAACAACAAATTGGGAAAAAAAGTCTTTATAACAAAAACCTCTGACAAAGGTCTAATTACTCAAATATATAAGGAGATAAATCAAATGTACAAAAAATCAAGCCATTCCCCAATTGATAAATGGGAAAGGGAAATGAATAGACAATTTTCAGATAAAGAAATCAAAACTATCAATTGCCACAGGGAAAAGTGTTCTAAATCTCTTATAATCAGAGAAATGCAAATCAAAACAAAATTAAGGTACCACCTCACACCTAGAAGATTGGTTAATGTAACAGCAAAGGAAAGTTATAAATATCAATGGGAATTTGGAAATATTGAGACACTAATACACTGCTGGTGGAGTTGTAAATTGGTCCAAACATTCTGGAGGGCAATATGGAACTATGCCTAAAGGGAGATAAAGGACTGTCTGCCCTTTGATACAGCCATAGCACTGCTGGGTTTATACTCCAAAGAGATCATAAGGAAAAAGACTTGTACAAAAATATTTATAGCTGCAATCTTTGTGGTGGCATAAAATTTGAAAATGAGGGGATGCCCTTCAATGGGGGAATGAATGAATGAATTGTGGTATATGTTTGTGATGCAATACTATTGTGCTCAAAGGAGTAACTGACAATTTCCATGTGAACTGGAAAGACCTCCAGGAATTGATGCAGAGTGAAATGAGTAGAACCAGGAGGACACTGTACACAGAGACTGATACAAAGTGGCACAATCAAATATAATGGACTTCTCTTCTAGGAGCAATGTAATGATCCAGGACAATTCTGAGGGGTTTATGAGAAAGAACACTATCCACATTCAGAGGAAGAACTGACAGAATAGAAACACAGAAGCAAAACAACTTCTTGATCACCTGTTTCCATGAGGATATGATTAGGAATGTAGGCTCTAAATGATCAATCTATGGCACATATTAATAATATGGAAATACGTCTTGATCAATGATACATGTTAAAACCAGTGGAATTGCCTTTTGGCTAAAGGAATGGGGTGGGAGGAGGGGAGGGAAAGAACATGAATCATGTAACCATGGAAAAATTATTCTAAATTAATTAAATAAATATAAAAAAGAAATTAAGGATTTTAGAATAAACAAAAATATAGATTCTATATTATTTTTAATGTTGATCCATTAATGTAAAAAGAAACATGTAAAAAATTCAGTTTAGTTCAGGACCTTTCTTTTAGAATGTTTAAAACTCTTGTATTTTATTGAATGCACATACTTTCCCCTAAAAATACATAGTTTTGATAGGTAGTTTATTCTTGTTTGTAGAACAAATTCTCTTGCCTTTTGTAATATCATATTCCAAGTCTTGTAGTCTTTTACTGTGGAAGCCGCCAGATCCTGTGTAATCCTGGCCAGAGCTCCTTGATATCTGAATTATTTCTTTCTAGCAGTTTGAAGTATTTTCTCTTTAGCCTGGAAGATCTTTAATTTGGTTATAACATTCCTGGGAGTTTTCTTTTGGGGATTGATCTGTAGGGGGTGATCTGTGGATTCTTTCAATGTCTATTTTATCCTTTTGTTCAAGAATATCAGGACAATTTTCTTAGATAATTTCTTGTAGTATGATGTCAAGGCATATTTTTTTTGTTGTTGTTCCATGTTTTCAAGTAGTCCAATAATTTTCAAATTGTCTGTTCTTGGGTATGTTTTCCAGGTCGGTAGTCTTTTCAATGAGATATTTCATATTTCCTTCTATTTTTTCATTCTTTTGATTTTTTTTATTAATTCTTGCTGTTTCATGAGATTACTAGTTTCTACTTGCCCAATTCTAGTCTTTAAAGACTGATTTTCATCTATGATCTTTTGATTTTTCTTTTTGGCTTGATCTATCTTACTTTTCATGGCTTCAAGCTGGTCAATTCTGGTCTCCAATTTGCTTATTGTTTCCTTTGATTTTTGTGTCTCTTTTCCCATATGGTCAATTTTGTCTTTTAAGCTATTTTCTTTTTGTATTACTTTCATTTCTTTTTCCCACTTTTCTTCCCATTTTTCTTCTAGTTTTCTTATTTGATTCTTGACCTCCTTTTTGAGTTCCTCCAGAGCTTGTGACTAATTTCCATTTTTTTTGTTTTTTGTTTTTTTGGAAAGTTTGTTTATGTTTGTCTATTTCTCACTCACTACTGTTGCTTTTATATTTTGTTGTTTTTCTCTATAGAAATTCTCCAGAATTAAGAGCTATTTTTGCTGTTGCTTATTACTTTTGCCACTAGTAGACTGAAGTTCTTGCATTTTGGGGGTCATTGCTTTCTTAGCTTTTGTCTCATAGGGCTTTGCCTTGGTACTATCTTATCTTCCCTGTCAGAAGTCTAAGTAAGGGCCAGTAATGCTCAGGTCTGGCATAGCCCTTAGGGATGAGTTTGTGGTTCTTTCAGCCACCCCCAAGAATTTGAAGATTTCCCTAGTCCTGGCAGGTGAGTGGGGGGAAAGGATACTCTTTTGTGCAGTTTTGCCCCCCTATAGCATTGGAATCCCCTCTCACTACATACATTTCACACTTTGGTGGAAAAACCCCTTTATTTGTCCTGTTTTGACCTCTGTCCTTTTGAGACACTTTGTAATGAATTGTTTGGAAGAAATTTTGAGATGCTCCAGGTTTTTCCTGCTACTAAGCTGTCATCTTGGCTCTGCCTCAATATAAACAATTCTAACGAGATATCTACTGAAACTTTTTAATTGAACAGAATGAATTTCTAAGCAAAACAAAGATGAGCAAAACATTTTTGACAGTTAACATTTGTACTTATTACATACTTTATAATTAAATAAGTAGTATGAAATGGGTATTAAGAATGTTTTAGATAATCCTGTTTATGTTCTTTATATATGGAAATGTGGTTTCTTATAGTTAACTTCAGAATAAAAAGTGAAATTTTAAAGATCTTTTCAAAAGCAAAGGTTCTATTTCTTATGAAATGCCCCAATTATAAGGAATAAACAATGCTACAGGGTAGCCATAAAAAACAATATAAACTCCAATTGCATTAATAAATGTAACAGTGAGGGATATTATGGTGCCATTGTATGATTGCCAGGTAAGTCGACATCTAATGCATTTTACACCATTCACAACATCCTTTTTTGGGGGGAAGGACACTGGCAAACCACAAAATGTGCAGAAGAGAGATCCCATGGTAGGTTAAGATGGTAATGGTAAGATAACTATGAAACATTTCATTCAAGGATGTGTTGAAAGAAATGTCATCATAAATCTGAAGAAGAAAAGAATTTGAGAAAGGGAAGCAGTGGTATTGTAGCGATCTGATATTCAAAGAGATGTTTTGTGAAGATGCATTTCTTTCCCTTTGATCTAACAGACTCAACTAAGAGAAACCACTGGAAGAGGAAAAGAGGAAGCTTTCTGTTCAACAAAAGGAAAAATGCTCAAATCATTTAATAGTTTTCTAAAAGTGTATGTTATTCTTCAGAGGTAGTGAGTTCATTCTCATTGGAGGGTTTTAAGTGGAAGCTAGATGGCCATTTTGTTGGGAATACTGTAGAAAATTTTGATTTTCAAGTATGGGTTTAACTACAGAGGCTTTGAGTTCAATAGGTACTTTTGACTAACATAGCAGAAATTTCCTCCTTGGTTTAAAGTAGCCCAATCCATAGTAGTTTTTTTTCATAATATATCTCCCTCAAATTTATCATGGAATTTATTTCATTACATATTTTTAATTATCACACTGAATATTGTTTTAAAGTAATATTTATACTTTCTCAGCATCTTTCAATAATCCCTATCCACTAGTTTCTGAGTACATTGTGGATAGGTTTGTAGCTTTTCTCTTAATGTTAAAATTATATATATATATATATATATATATATATATATATTTGCTGAATTAAGAGCCAAACTTAATTCTTCTTCATGTACCACTTAGCGGACACAGCAGTCATTTTATCTGACTGTGGTCTTTAACTTGCAATTTTAGAAATATCAGGCCAGCAACATATATTAACCCAATAAAATAGGAGAGAAAGGAAAGATTATAAAACTCTTTGTTGTGGGATAAAGTTTGGAGTAGGGAGAAGGGGAGTTAAGACATCTTGAAGGATAAACAACACATGTGTATATATGTATGTGTATATTATATATATATATGTCTATATGCACATACTCTCCCATATTTATACATATATATATATATTTATATAATTATTTATTACTTCATGTAGCCTAATAATTATGTTTTATACTTTTTATTAGCTTGAATTTTATTACTTTATGATGAACAAGTATTTAAAATAAGAATAATATTTTTATTTCATTCCACATTCCAACAGTTTTAATTTTTAATAGATCCTTACACTGAGGTAAATATTCATTCTAACCTTTTATATTTAGTTCTGCACCTCTAAATATAAAGGTTTGGAGAGAGGAAAGAGTTCAGAAAATAGAGACTATAGGTTCTGAATACAAATGTTGGCAGCTTCATGCTTTTGCCCAAGGCTAGTCCTTTTCAGCAATTTCAAGATCATATTCAATATCTTTTCAGTTAATCACAATAGGAGTAGAAAGTCTGAAAAAAAATGTTGCTTTGTAAAAGACAATATTTCTAGAAATGTCAGAGAACCTCGTCTTGCCTGCATGTATCCAGAGAGGCAATCAGCATGATAACTGGCCTTAACTCAGCAGATGGACCCCCCAGGTTTGAAGGCACACAAACTCTGCACGGGGTTGCTTTCAATAGCCCACTTCCAAGTTGTACAAACAATACATACAACTAAAATTAGGAGAATAATGACATGTTAAAGGACAAAACCCCTGAAGATTTAGAGAACAGGAAGAGACAGCATGCTGTTAGAATGATTTCATTTTATTATTCTTGATTTACATAACAATTGAGAACACACTTTTAAGAAATCTAACTGGTTATGTCATTTCTAAACTCAATTGCTATAACCATTGGTATTTGTAACATTCTATACAGTCTGTGACTCTATTTGTCCTTTGTTGCCAAATTTGACATTGCAAGGTTTGGGGATTCTTGTGTCAGTAGTACATAAACACTGTAATCAGGGCAAAAAAAATGGAAAATGAATGGTTGTTTACTTCTATGAAGAACAATAGTTTCATATATAGCAACTGCCTCCTGGTCACACAGGGAAAGTGCTTTAACTTCTGGTGTGAAAATTTAGAAAAATTAAATTGTTCTTCTGATGACTGAAGTTTATTTTTAACATTAAAAGAGCAGTCATGGGAACATTTAAATTTAGAATTATTTTTTCTTACAGACAAAAGATATGTAAGGCCTTCTATTCCTAATAGAAATTAATAACATCCAAAAATACTATAAAATGCCCAATATGTGACATATGGTCTATTTAACGACTTAAAATTAAAGGAAATTCATTACCCCCATGAAAGTATCTCATTCCACTTTCCAACAGTTCCAATTTTTAAGAGATTCTTACATTGAGGTAAATCTTAATTCTAACCCTTTATATTTAGTTCTGCCCCTATAAATACCAAAGAGTACATCTCCTTTACATGTTTATCATTCAGATATTTTGAGACATTTAGCAGACTCTATGGCTTTTTTTTTTCTATCATATTGAACATTTCTAACTTATTCTTCAACAGCATCTCACATGGATATATTTTAAGGCCACCTCATTGCTCTGACTACTGTTTTCCAGACTTATTCTTGCCCCTCAGAACTTATTACCAGAAGACAGATAAAATCTCAAAAAGAACAGATAGGGTTCAGATATAATCTAATAAACACAAAACACAAAAGGCCCATTTTTTTTGTCCTGTTTTGATATTCAAGTTCTTTTTAAAGCAATCTATAGTTATATTAGAATTCTGGACTGCAGCATCACCCCATTGACTCCTAATGAATCTTTTGGCCATTGAAACACCCATTGATGTAGATAATAAATAAATCCTTAATAAATTATAATTTTGAATAACCAAACAGCTTTATAGTTATATGCCTTATTTTAAATGAGTTTAAAAATATTTTTCTGAATATATCCTCTATTAAAATCATGGTAATTTATTCATATTTAAAATCATAAAGTCAAAAATTGTTCTTCCTACTGTTTTTAGCACCATATACTGCAGCAGTTCAGTATTCTAACACCATAAAATCTTCTTGTTCAGAAAATGTATAGTTCCAGGGAAGACAGTCAATGAGCTGTTTAGAAAGACACATTATTAATTTTTCTAAATGAAACAGCTAACACTAATAAAATTAATCATTTTGAATAAAGTAACCATAAATTCTCTCTGAATAATAATTGTTATTGTATACGAGAGAAAATTATATATATAGCATATAGATATGTGTATACATATGTATGTCCTGGTATTATAAATACATATTATAAATAAATATGTACATAATACATGTATAAGTCTCTATTCAGAGAAACATTTAATTTTCTTTCCTTTCCTTTAATTCCTTTGAGACGAGAGTCATAAGTATCTTCAAATACTACTTGGTCTATAAGATTCCCTAAATACATCTTGATGAGATAAGATTGCTTTCATACTATAACTTCCAAAAAATATTAAGAACATTCATTGAAAGATACTTTCTCTTCTTTACAATAATATTAACAATTCAGAGAGAATTTATGGCTACATTATGGTAAATGATTAATTGTATTTTATTTAGCTGTTTCATTTAGAAAAAAATTAATAATTTGTCTTTCTGAGTAGCTCATTGACTGTCTTCCCTAGAAATATTCATTGTAGTATGCTTATGCATGTTTTATGTGTCTTAGGTGGGGCAGTCACCTCTTTCTTTAATTACTGACAGCTCTTTTCTTATTATTATTCTAAGTTATAAAAACAATAAGGGCACTATATTATGATTTGTTATTAATTAATTAATTTTGTTAATTTGTTCATTATAATTTCATTATAAATTTATAGAAATATAACATCTATATCTAATCTCTGATCTCCTACTTCATAAGTTTTTTCTTTTCTCCCTTTCTCCTCTCATTCACTAGCTCTATCTCAACCTCTTTAGATTCATAGGTTTCAATAAACATCATTCTTATTCTTTGTACAATGTATTAACAATGTAACAAATAATATGGAAACATATTTCAATATCATAGTAGCTATAAGAAAGCATAATGAAAGTTATCTCCCTCAACTGCGATGACTAAATTGGATTACATATTCAGTAATAATTAAAGTATATATTATGGCTAAAATAATATGAATTTAAGAAAAAAATGTATTCACAAATCAGACTTTTCTAATTCTTGAATATCATAAGAACTAAACTAGAGTTAATCAGACTAAGTCAGATAATTGAATAGTGTTAGCCCTAAATTCTAGGACTTTGAATACATCTATCTATATCTATCCATGTGTCTTTTGTATTTGTGTATATATATATATATATATATATATATATATCTGTTTGTATATAAATTAGCTCAGACCTACTTTTTAAGACCCATTTCCCTTTAAAAATTAATAATCTGCCATGTACATAAATGCATATACACATATATAAATATATTTACCTACATACCCCCCCCCCCATCTCTCTCTCTCTCTCTCTCACACACACACACACACTCATTCAGAGATGTGCTCCCCCAGGAAGCTCAAAATCAGGAAAACTGATTATCCTGCAAGATGCCGTAAACCTTGGTACTCTACTTCGTCACCACTTTTTTTGCCACTCTGATTGGAGGGTTGGATCTATGAATTGTCAACCCTCCATTTAAAGATAGAATTCAGGTTTGAGCATTTCATTTCTCACCTATCTGAATTACTTTGGAACTTGTATTTTTCTATCATACTCCAATAACAAGTATCTTCCTTTCCATCTTTTCAGATACTCTTTTGCATCTGTGTGTGTGTGTGTGTGTGTGTGTGTGTGTGTGTGTGTGTGTGTGTATTACCGCTTATCAGATTCTCCCATTAACTGCCTGGTGGCAAGGAATGCATTTTGTTTTTGTATATCTATTGCTTAGCACAGTGCATGGCCTTATAGTAGGTGCTTAACAAATGTTTAGCAATTGACTAACTAACCTATAACTACAAATCAGGTCTTCGTTTATTGTTTTCCATTTGTCTAGAATTGGGAAAGAGTAATGCATATTAAACTTAGAAATAGTCAAGAATTTAAGCATATTTGTTTATTTTGGAAAGCTTAGATGTTAAACATTTACCAGCAAATTTTTTGTACACTTATATAGGATTGTAGAATTTACAATAAGCTTTAAATCTATTATCTTATTTGAGCTTTACAAAATCTACAAATATAATCCAAATTGACTTCTAGTTCTCACCTTCTAGAGGGTTTTTAAGCTTGAAAGTAGGATTTCAATGTTAAAGTTGATATTTCTTGAATTTATAATGAGAAAGTATCTTCAAATGAATTTCTTAGCATTATTTTAATTATATAATATTATTTTCTGATCAATTAATTTTGGGTATCTTATTGGCAAAGTAATATTTAAGGAACCTAATGACTTATTTTAAAGGATGTTAGCAAGATAGTTCAGAGTAGTTATGATTACTAACTGTGCATTTCCCTCTACTCTATTTTTTTCTGATCATCCTTTTCTCCTTTTTATCTTGTCCTTCCTTTAAATATGTTTTGCTTCTCATCATTCTCTTCTTTCATCTACACGTCTTTTTTCTTCCCCTTTATCTTATCCTTTTCCTGTTGGAGAAGATAGGTTCCTATTATTATTTGTGTATATACATGTTTTTGTTTATATCTATGTACATGCATATTTATAAATGCATGTTTATATTTATATATTTATAAATACATAATATATTAATATGTATGCATATATGTGTAAATTTTTCCCTTTATGAATAAATTTAAATATTGGTGAGCTTCAAGTATTGCCCATCCCTAACCATTTTCCTCTCCACTGTAAAAACCCTTCCTTGTGAACCTCTTTTATGTGAGATAATTTCCCCCATTTTTCTCTGCCTACTCATTCCTCCAGGGCATCTTTCTTTCTTGCTTTTCAATTTTTTTACATTATCCCAACATAAGCGATTCACTCCTCTACCCTCTTTATATGTTGAAACTTTATATTTGCTTTAATAATGATAAAGTACTTATTTTTTTATTTTCATACATGTACCATTTTTCTATATAGAAAGGTGCAAAGTTTAACATTATTAAGACCCTTATGATTTCTCTTTCATGTTTACATGGATATGTTCCTCTTGAATCTTATATTTGAAATCAAAATTTCTCTTCCACTTCTGATCATTTCATTAAAAATGCTTGAAAGTTTCCTTTTTCACTGAATATCCATTTTCCCCTTGAAGGCTTACACTGATATTTGCTGAGTGGGTTATTCTTTGTTGTATTCTTGGTTATTTTGCCTGCTTGAATGTCATATTCTAAGCCCTCTGTTCCTTGGTAACTGCTATATTCTATTTGATCCTGACACTGGCCCCATGGTATTTGATATTATTTTCTTGCTATTTGAATAATTTTCTCTGATTTGGGAACAGTGGGATTTGGCTATAATATTCCTGATAGTTTTATAATTGGGATCTCTTTCAGGTTATGATCACTGGATTCTTTCAATTTTAATTTTAGTTTTCTGTGATCATTTCTTGAAATATGATATCTACATCAAAACACTTTCTTTGATCATGGCTTTCAGGTAATCCAATAATTCTTCTTAATCTATTTTATTTTTTTTCTCCAAAGAGATATTTCACATTTTATTTTTTAAGTATTCTTTTGATATAGTCTTATTTTTGTCTTCATGCTTCATGGTTTAGCTTCTACCTGCTTAATTCAAAATATTAAGGAATCATTTTTATTAGCAAATTTTTATAACTTTTTTCTATTTGATTAGTTACATTTTTTAAATTACTATTTTCTTCAACTTTTTGTTCCTCATTTTTTATTAAATTGTTGTCTTTTCATTATTTTCTTTCTTTGCTTTCATTTTTTTACATATTTTCCCTCTAACAATCTTAATTCATTTCAAAAACCGTTTTTAACCTCTTCAAGCAATACTTCATACACATGTTCAATTCACATTTTTACTAGTGCTTTGCTTGAAGCTATTTTGCCTTCATTGTCTTCTTCTGACTTTATACCTTTCTGTCTTGATCTTCCCTCTCACCAGAGTAACTTTTTCCACCACTAAGGTTCATTTTTACTATTGTTGTTTATTCATTTTCTAAACACATCTCTTGATTTGGAATTTTATATTGGGTTCTGTTCTAATCATGAATGGGAAAGCTTCCTATCTCCATTCAGGCTTTTCCCATTGCTGTTTTCAGAGCTAATTCTTGGGGGTTTGGAGGTTTTTGGTGCTTTCAAGATTGTGTGATGTGGGAAAAGGTGTAGTTACTGTGATGGAGGCTGGCACTAAAGAAAAAGTACCAGTCTGAAGAGTATGTGAAATTGATCACTTTGAAGGGGGAGGGGCCCCAGGAGTGGAATCCTGAGGAGAGAAGACTCTGGGTGGAGAGCAGTAAGGGTCTATCTTTGTCTTGAGATGTCAAAGAGAGAAGGTGGATAAAGACTTTCTCCTGAGTGTTACCCATTTTTTGTGCTGGTGACTGGAAATCTTTCCCCCCAACACTTTCCAATTAAAGGGACTTTCTGAAGAGAAACCTGAGCAGACTTTAACTCAGCTCCTGTTGCCCAGGGGTGAGTCAACCTGACTTTCTCTCAAGGGGCTCAGGCTGCTGGGGCCTGAATTACCACCCCCCCAAACTTGAGGAGGGAGGAAAAGGGTTTAGATATAGATAGGGACCCCCTTTTCCCACTTTCCTTTTCCAATTCTTCCCTGCCCATTATTCCTTTGTATTATCTGATTGAGTTAACATTAAAAGTTATCTGTTCCCCAAGCTGAGTGTGAGTGAATGAACTAGGGGAGATCTTTTGGTCTCAAGTAGTGGAGGGGGGGAAAGAGGGACAAGAGCAAATTGGGGAAAACAGATTTATCTAAGGAGGGAAGGCAGAAGGGGGAAAATCTTCAAACTCCCTCTCCTCTCTCTGAGCCAACCCATTGCATCCACTGCCTCGCCTGAACCCTGATTTGTGGAAGGGGGGTTCTCTCCTCTCTTTCTCCCTCTCTCTATACCTCAGAGTACAAGCCTCCCTTTGGGGGTACATTCCCTTCCTTTCTCTTTTTTATTTTTTTAAACAGTTACTACTTTCCTGGCCTGCACTCTCATCCTTTCCCAAGAAGAGTCTCTAATAGCTTGAGATTTCAACTGATATTGCTCCTTATGGCTCATTTTCCCTTGGGATCAGATATAATACTGTCCCTCAAAGCTTCCACTCTTTGACTGAAAAAAATCCTCTATGCCCGTGAACTATGACCTAGAAGTAGATATAGGAAACAGAGTTGACAAAAAGCATCTTCTCTTGCTTCATGCTAGCACTGGAGTTAAGAGAAGATGATTTTTGTCAACCTTTTAACCACTTTCTCACAAATTGAAGGGTCTCTAGTTTGAGAATTTATTTTTTTAAATAATATTTTATTTGATCATTTCCAAGCATTATTCATTAGAGATAAAGATCATCCTCCCCCCCCACCCCCCATAGCCGACACGTGGTTCCAATGGGTATCACATGTGTTCTTGATTTGAACCAATTGCCATATTGTTAGTATTTGCATTAAAGTGTTTGTTTAGAGTCTCTCCTCTGACATGTCCCCTCAATCGCTGAAGTCAGGCAGTTGCTTTTCCTGGGTGTTTCTACTCCCACAGTTTGTCCTCTGCTTATAGTGTTTTTCTCCTAGATCCCTGCAGATTGTTCAGGGACATTTCACCGCCACTAATGGAGAATTCCATTACATTCAATTATACCACAGTGTATCAGTCTCTGTGTACAATGTTCTCCTGGTTCTGCTCCTTTCGCTCTGCATTACTTCCTGGAGGTCATTCCAGTCTCCATGGAATTCCTCCACTTTATTATTCCTTTGAGCATAATAGTATTCCATCACCAAAATATACCACAATTTGTTCAGCCATTCCCCAATTGAAGGGCATCCCCTCATTTTCCAATTTTTGGCCACCACAAAGAGTGAAGCTAAGAATATTCTTGTAAAAGCCTTTTTCCCCATTATCTCTTTGTGGTACAAACCCAGCAGTGCTATGACTGGATCAAAGGATAGACATTCTTTTATCGCCCTTTGGGCATAGTTCCAAATTGCCCTCCAGAATGGTTGGATCAGTTCACAACTCCACCAGCAATGAATTAATGTCCCTACTTTGCCACATCCCCTCCAGCATTCACGGCTTTCCTCTGCTGTCATGTTAGCCAATCTGCTAGGTGTGAGGTGATACCTCAGAGTTGTTTTGATTTGCATCTCTCTGATTATAAGAGATTTAGAACACTTCTTCATGTGCTTATTAATAGTTTTGATTTATTTATCTGAAAACTGCCTAGCCATGTCCCTTGCCCATTTATCAATTGGAGAATGGCTTGATTTTTTGTACAATTGATTTAGCTCTTTATAAATTTGAGTAATTAAACCTTTGTCAGAGGTTTCTATGAAGATTTTTTCCCAATTTGTTGTTTCCCTTCTGATTTTATTTACATTGGGTTTTTTTGTACAAAAGCTTTTTAATTTGATGTAGTCGAAATTATTTATTTTACATTTTGTGATTCTTTCTATGTCTTGCTTGGTTTTAAAGTCTTTCCCCTCCCAAAGGTCTGACATGTATACTATTCTGTGTTTACCCAATTTACTTATGGTTTCCTTCTTTATGTTCAAGTCATTCACCCATTTTGAATTTATCTTGGTGTAGGGTGTGAGGTATTGATCAATTCCTAATCTCTCCCACACTGTGTTACAATTTTCCCAGCAGTTTTTATGGTATAGTGGATTTTTGTCCCAAAAGCTGGGATCTTTGGATTTATCATATACTGTCTTGCTGAGGTAGCTTGCCCCCAGTCTATTCCACTGATCCTCCTTTTTGTCTCTTAGCCAGTACCAAATCGTTCTGATGGCTGCTGCTTTGTAATATAGTTTGAGGTCTGGGACTGCAAGGCCCATCTCATTTGTGTTTTTTTTTCATTATTTCCCTGGATATCCTTGATCATTTGTTATTCCAAATGAACTTTGTTATGTTTTTTTCTAAATCAGTAAAGAAATTTTTTGTGGAGTTCCATGGGTATGGCACTAAATAGATAAATAAGTCTGGGTAGGATGGTCATTTTTATTATATTGGCTCGTCCTATCCATGAGCAGTTAATGTTTTTCCAATTGCTCAAGTCTAGTTTTAGTTGGGTGGAGAGTATTTTGTAGTTGTGTTCATATAGTTCCTGTGTTTATCTCGGCAGATAGATTCCTAGGTATTTTATTTTGTCTAAGGTGATTTTGAATGGGATTTCTCTTTCTAGTTTTTGCTGCTGAGCTGTGTTGGAGATATATAGAAATGCTGATGACTTATGCAGGTTTATTTTGTATCCTGCAACTTTGCTAAAGTTGTTGATTATTTCAATTAGCTTTTTGGTTGAATCTCTAGGATTTTTTAAGTAGACCATCATGTCATTTGCAAAGAACGATAACTTAGTCTCCTCCTTGCTTATTTTGATGCCTTTAATTTCATTTTCTTCTCTAATTGCTACTGCTAGTGTTTCTAGTACAATGTCAAATAGTAGAGGTGATAATGGGCATCCTTGTTTCACTCCTGATCTTATTGGGAATGCATCTAGTTTATCTCCATTACAGATGATATTAGCTGATGGTTTTAGATATATACTAATTATTATTTTTAGGAATGACCCTTCTATTCCTATGCTTTCTAGTGTTTTTAATAGAAATGCATGTTGTATTTTATCAAATGCTTTTTCTGCATCTATTGAAATAATCATGTGATTTTTGTTGGTTTGCTTGTTGATATGGTCGATTATATGGATGGTTTTCCTAATATTGAACCAGCCCTGCATCCCTGGTATAAATCCTACTTGATCTTGGTGGATGACCCTTCTGATCACTTGCTGGAGTCTTTTTGCTAGTATCCTATTTAAGATTTTTGCATCTATATTCATTAGGGAGATTGGTCTATAATTTTCTTTCTCTGTTATTGACCTGCCTGGTTTTGGAATCAGTACCATGTTTGTGTCATAAATCCATTGGGCCCTGGGGATTTTTTCTTAGGGAGTTCTTTGATGGCCTATTGGATTTCATTTTCTGATATGGGATTATTTAAGAAAACTATTTCTTCTTCTGTTAGTCTAGGCAGTTTGTATTTTTGTATGTATTCATCCCTATCACCTAAATTGGTGTATTTATTGCCATATAATTGGGCAAAGTAATACTTAATGATTGCCTTAATTTCCTCTTCATCGGAGGTGGTGTCCCCCTTTTCATCTTTGATGCTGTTAATTTGCTTTTCTTCTTTCCTTTTTTTAATTAGATTGACCAGTACTTTGTTTATTTTGTTTGCTTTTTTCAAAGTACCTTATTTATCTTGTCTTATTTATTAAATCAATTGTTCTATCACTTTCAATTTTATTAATTTCTCCCTTAATTTTTAGGATTTCTAGTTTGGTTTTCTGCTGGGGTTTTTTAATTTGATCGCTTTTGAGTTTTTTAATTTGCATTTCCAATTGATTGATCTCTGCTCTCCCTAGTTTGTTAATATATGCACTCAGGGATATGAATTTACCTCTGATTGCTGCTTTGGCTGCATCCCAAAAGGTTTGAAAGAATGTCTCTCTGTTGTCATTTTCCTCAATGAAATTATTAATTGTTTCTATGATTTCTTTTCTAACTAAACGATTTTGGAGTATCATATTGTTTAATTTCCAATTAGTTTTTGATTTGGTTTTCCACGTACCATTACTGATCGTTATTTTTATTGCCTTGTGATCTGAAAAGGCCGCATTTATTATTTCTGCATTTCTGCATTTGTGTGCCATGTTTCTGTGACCTAGTGTATGGTCAATCTTTGTGAATGTGCCATGTGGTGTTGAGAAGAAGGTGTATTCCTTTTTGTCCCCATTTATTTTTCTCCATATATTTATTAATTCTGATTTTTCTAAGATTTCATTCACTTCTTTTACCTCTTTCTTATTTATTTTTTGATTTGATTTATCTAAATTTGATAATGGTTGGTTCAAGTCTCCCACTAAAATGGTTTTACTGTCCATTTCTTCCTTCAATTCTCCTAGTTTCTCCATTAGAAATTTGGGTGCTATATTATTTGGTGCATATATGTTGATTAGTGATATTTCCTCATTATCTAAATTCCCTTTTAACAGAATGTAATTACATTCCCTATCCCTTGTAAACAGGTCTATTTTTGCTTTGGCTTTATCAGATATCATTATTGCAACTCCTGCCTTCTTTCTGTCAATTGAGGCCCAGAAGGTCTTACTCCATCCTTTAATTCTGACCTCTTGGGTGTCTACCCGCCTCATGTATGTTTCTTGAAGACAACTTATGGTAGCGTTTTGGATTCTAATCCGTTCTGCTATTTGTCTACATTTTATAGGTGAGTTCATCCCATTCACGTTCAAAGTTATGATTGTCACTTGTGGACTCCCTGGCATTTGATATCCTTCCCTAATTCTAAACTTTCTTCTTCAGCTCTAACTTTTTAATCCAGTGATTTATTTTAAATCAGTTCCCTTTATCCCCTCCCTTGATATATTTCCCCTTCTAGCCCCTTCCTTTTTTTCCCTCCACCACCCCCCTCTTCTTCCTTCCCTTTTTTATGTTCCCTTTCCCCCTACCTCCCTTGGTTTTCCCTTTTCCCTACCCTTGTTTGGTAAGATAGAATTCAAGATCCCAATGGATCTGGATGTTCTTCTCTCTCAGAGTTGATTTCTCTGAGAGTAAGGTTTAAGTAAAAACTCTCTTCCTCTCCTTCTTATAGGAGTTTTCTTCCCCTCTCCTTCCCGTGTGAATCTTTGTGTGAGAAAGATTATTCTATTTGGTCTTTTGTTTCCCCCTATTTACACATTACATTTCCCCCCACATATTAATATGCATAGATTGATATAAATATAGTCCTTATAGAAGAGAGTTTGAATAAAAGAAAAAGATAACATTTTTCTCCTATTCCCTTTACTTCATATTTTCCTTTTCAGGTATTCCATGCTCTTTGTTTTCCGATATCAAACTTTCCACATAGCTCTGGTCTTTTCTTTGCAAATACTTGGAAATCTTCTATTTTGTTGAGTGCCCATACTTTCCCTTGGAAGTATATAGTCAGTTTTGATGGGTAGCTAATTCTTGGTTGAAGGCCCAGCTCTCTTGCCTTTCTGAAAATCATGTTCCATGCCTTAAGGCCATTCAGAGTGGAACTTGCAAGGTCTTGTGTGACCCTGATTGGTATTCCTTTATATTTAAATTGTCTTTTTCTGGCTTCTTGTAAGATTTTTTCTTTTGCTTGAAAGCTTTGGAATTTGGCAATTACATTCCTGGGAGTTGTCTTTTGGGGATTTAGTGTAGAGGGTGTTCTGTGAGCTCTGTCAGTGGCTGTATTGCCCCCTTGTTCTAGAATCTCTGGGCAATTTTCTTTGATTATCTCTTGTATTATGATGTCGAGTTTGCTTTTTATTTCTGGCTTTTCTGGTAGTCCAATTATTCTTAAATTGTTTCTTCTCCCTCTATTTTCCAAGTCTATGACCTTGTTGGTGAGATATTTTATGTTCTCTTCTAATTTCTTGGTCTTTTGGCTTTGCTTTATTAATTCTTGCTCTTTTATGTGCTCGTTGTCTTCCAGTTGGCTGATTATGACTTTTAAAGCCTGGTTTTCCTTTTCAGTTTGGTCACACTGGTTTTTTAGATGAATAAATTTCTTTTGCATTATTTCCCACTTTTCCTCCCAGAAGGCTTCCATCTTTTTGATTATTTCATATTCAAATTCTTCATGGGTTTGTGGAGAGTTTCAGTTTCCTTTGGATAGTTTCAGAGCATTTGCTTGTGTTTCCTTTTCTATCTCCTCTGTATTTTGTATTTTTGCTCCATAAAATGTGTGCAAAGTTGCCCCCTTCTTCTTGTTTTTCTTGGAGTTTTGAGGCTTTTCTGTGCTGTTTGCCATATCTATCTGAGTGGGGAGGTCTAGCTTTTCTTATCTCTGTCTGGTGTTCAGAGGCTTTAGCCCTAGGAAAATTGTCCATTCATGGGTGTTACTGCTCTCAGTTTCCTCCCGATGCTTCTTTTTTGCCTTACTTCCTTGCTCTGAGCCTGGCTTGGCACTGTCCACAAGATATCTCAGGACATTTGTGGGCCAGAGAGGGCTGCACTCTGAGGGGGGAGGGGCCGAGGCTTCCCCAAGCTCTGAGGGCTCCTGATAGAATTAACTTCAGCTGGGTTGGATTGAGTGTGTCTTAAAGCAGGGACCTTCCCTGAGACTTGGACAGAAAGATTCAGCCAGGGGGCTACCGGTTCCCCTCTGTCTCTCTCTGTTTCCCTGCTGTCTGGGTGCCCCCATGACTGGCTCAGGTTGTTTTCAGGATGTGGTCTTCTGCATAGCCGGCCCTGGGGGTTACTGTTGTTTTAGAAGACCCTGCACTCTGAGGGGGGAGGGGCCGAGGCTTCCCCAAGCTCTGAGGGATCCTGATAGGATTAACTTCCCCTGGGTTGGATTGAGTGTGTCTTAAAGCAGGGAAGTTCCCTGAGACTCGGAAGGAAGGATCCAGCCAGGGGGCTACAGGCTCCCCCAGTCTCTCTGTTTCCCTGCTGTCTGGGTGCCCCCGTGACTGGCTCAGGTTGTTTTCAGGGTGTGGCCTTCAGAATAGCCGGCCCTGGGGTATTTTTGCTGGCTCTTAGGTTCCCGCTGCTGCCCCGGACTCAGAGCTCTGGGTTGGGGGGGATGGGTCCTGGGACCTTCCTTCTGCCTACCCCTTAGATCTGAGTGATCTCGGGTTCTGGCTTTTGGGTGGCCGTACCTTTTGATCCAGGTCCAGGAGGAGGGTTCCTAGGGTCTATCCTATTGTTTGTTTTGAATTTCGGTGTCCTTGGAGCATATAGTTTGAGATTGGTAAGGAAGGGATTTCTGGAGATCTCAACTTTAGCTCTCTCTAAGCCGCGATCTTGACCAGTAGTCCGAAACTAGTTTGAGAATTTCTAAAGGTACTACTGATTCTGTGACCATCATTTAGTCTTACCATAGGTGAATAATCCATGTGGACTTTGTCACCTCCCTCATGCCACAAATCTCTCCTTTGTTTTTCTATGTTTCCTTGGTTTGGAAGAATGTTTCATACCAAATCTTTGTTGTTGCAAAAATTCCATAATTCTATCTGAAGCCTCATTTTAAAGTTGTTTGGAAGTGAATGTTGGGAGAACTTGGTGAGTACCTTAACCATCTTGGCTCCACCCCATGATTGTGCCTATTCTCTTGTCAAGTGTCTGGATTTAGAAATGTGGCATCATATAAAGAGCTTTCTGATTTTCTTTCAGTAAGAAGTTTTAGTTGTCTAAGCATATAAATTTATATGTCTAAAAATGTAAATTCCCATCCTGCCATGGGCAAAGTCCACCCTTGCCCACGACTCCAGGGTATCCTGACTAGTGGTGAACAATCAACAACAACAACAAAATAAATGGAAGACAGATTAATCATTACAGATATGGGATTGCTTTGCATCTCTGAGCTGCTCTGACATCCCCAGGCCTGGGATTTATTTTCTTGGCATGAAGATACACAAAATAAAAGAGAGATAATTAGAAAAGTGATACATTAACTTTTAACAAATCACTTGATTAACATTCTATATTTTTTATTGTGATTAGACAGAATAATGGTTGCACACAAGATAAATGATTTTGTCACAGGTGGCTTAATTTTATCATTACCCTATGAGAAGTTTTAAGCTTACAAATAATCAAGGAAAATTACGTATTGCTTTTAATAAAATAGAAAAATTAGTCAGCAGTTCTTGGAAGACAATTCAACAATCACATTGTCAAGGGGTCTGGGAACACAATTCAAATTTAGACTGGTCATTTCTCAGGTTCATTACTAGGGAGTTCCTGAGTCACTGAGGCATACTGAAGCTTGATGTACTTGTACTTATCACTTGGGCCTCTATGATTCATTTGTGTGCTGGCTTTATGAGAATAGGCTTCTGTGAGTGGGGAAGTGCTTGGGTTTGGTCTGTAGCTGCGGTTTTGCTGGGAATTATGTACCTAATAAAAGTTAACCCATGATAGTCTTTTGGGGATTGGGTTTAAGGGTCTGATCTCTTGGTGATGTTTTAGAGAATTAGGGTATAGGTGTTTTGCTCTTGCATTATTTCTTTTGAGACTAGGGGGAATAATAATCATGTCAATTCATAGGTAAGTGGCATTGATGAAAGAGGTCATGTAAAGGGAGTTGGATGGGCAATCACATCTCGCTAAGGACCACTTTGTGGTCTCCCCAGCTACCACGCATGACTCTGTCAAGGCATTGTGGTCTGATGGTTCCCAGCACCATCCAGTCCCATTTCTGCCTTTTTACCCCTTACTATATCTTCAAAAAGAATTCCTAATATTTTCCTCTTCTTGACTCAGGAATGATAAAATAGAATATATTATGTGACAATATTTAAAATGGTACTTCAAAAATTATTTCCATTTATATAATACTTTAGAGTTTGCAAAGCACCTCACATTATAACATTTATCATCTCATTTAAGAGACGCAACAGCACTGAGGTTGGATTTGGAAATAATATTTTCATGACTATATTTCTGAGGAAGAAACTGAGACTTAGGAAATTTAAGTGACTTTCCCATCATCATACAATCTGCCAAAAGCATATTTGAACCCATCCTTTTTAAATCTAAGTCCTTTGCTCTCTCCATAATGCTATGAGGAATCCTTAATACAAGAAAAATGTGAAGGTGTCATATCTTGGATTATAATGATAACTTGAAACCATTTTAATATATTCCAGAGCACTCCTGCCCAATCTGAAAAGCTCCAAGTTATGGATCTGAAGATAACAAACCCTCTTATAACATCCCAATTACATCTGAATCTGTAAAATCCCTTGCAAGAGGATTTCATTGTAGGCATCTCATGTGGAACTACTTAACAGCATAATTTCCATCATTATAACCGATAACACTGTAATATTAGTTTTGAAGGATTAATACATTATAAATCTATTTTAAATATCCATTTCTTTTGAAATTTATCACTCATTAAAATACTTGTTATGCTGGCATGTAAAAATACAATATGCACTCTACTTGAACAGACATGAAAAACACTGTCATTGTTCTGCTATCATAATTAAACTTGGTATACAAACAAGATCTGCAACCTTTTAATTATGTTCACAGGTAGTTTTCGTCCCACAATGTATTGTTAATGCTGCTTTGGGGCCTGAGGCTTGCAACTTTATTGTGCTAGTTCTTAGACACTGACACAACAGAAGCACCTTTAAACTGCCTCCTGCATGAAAGTGTGCTCTAGTTGCTTTGGCTCCTTGCATTTTCTTTGTCTCTTCCAAAAAAAAAACAACTTGTTTTCCTTTGCTCCTGGGTTATTTCCAACTGGGTTCTGCAGCTGTTGATTCATTTCATGATAAACAATTGATTACACAGATCGTAGAACATGTTAATCAGTCAGCAGCTATTGTAATGAAAAATAAAGCTACAGTTAGTTCATATATCAGTCTTAAGTAGAGAAGATGTCTAAAATTAATTAAACACAGGTCCCCAAGACAGTTATCTAAGCTTGATTTTTTAAAGCCTAAAGTGAGAGACCAAATTTTCTAATGCTGTAGTGTCAAGTCAGACCTTTATTTTGCTGAAGCAAACTTATTGAGCAACAAGGAAAAAGGGTGAGTATTTAGAAAGGACCTTGAAATCAAAATGTATTTGAAACACTGATCATTTTCTAAAGACAAGTGTTTCTGTCAATCTATAGCTCGTATTTTTGTCTCTATTATCTCTTCTCTCAGGGATAGTCAAGTTTACCAGTATAATTATTTGTTATTTTATTGACTAAAACATGTTCTTTGAAATCTCCAACTCAATTCTTTGGAGAAAGGAGGGCTAACTAAATCATGCTTAAGTCTTAGATTTTATTTTCTCAGAGAAATGATTTGTCCAGGTAAATAATAATCATAATAGTAAACATTTATCCAGTGTCTACAATTTTGCATCAATGTATGGATTTAAAGATGAGGAAACTGAAGACAAATGTAGGATAAATGAGCTACTGAGGTTCACAAATCCAGCAAATGCCTGAGGCCAAATTTGAACTTAGTTAGCTCCTCCTGACCCTATATCTGACACTTTATCCACTGTGTCACCTTGTTGGTCCTAAGTGATTTCTGTCAATGCTGTTTCACACTGCCAGTTACCCATAAAATCATTAAAAAAAGGATAACTTGGGGTGGAGCCAAGATGGCAGCATAGTAGTAGGGAAATCCTAAAGATATTTTGAATGTCCTTTCAAACCAATCTCTAAAAAGAGGTTCAAAAGGACATAAGTCAAAGCAGGACAAGCAAAGGGGCTCTCCCACTTAATACAGTGTAAAAGATAGACAGAGAAAAGGGGTTCTTTTATGATAAGGGGGCAAAACTGCAGAAGGAAAAGAGGAGGATGGACATATCTCCCCCACCTACCATGCCAGATGCAGAACCAGGCAACCCCCAAATTCTAGGAGGTGGGTTACAATAAAGACTCTGGTCCCTGGCAGTAAGATCCATAACTTATAGCACTGGACTCACTTAGCAGTGGCCACAGTGGCAGTGCAGTGTCTGCAGCAGCTTCAGTGAAAATATCCTCATATCAAAACACAGTGAAATGTGCTACACCACAGACCTACCCCTGGGAATCCCATGTCCTAGAGGTAATGTTCAGAGCTCCAGAGCACTAGCCTCACTCAGCAACAGCAGCAGTAGCAGCAGTAGTAGCAGTAATGGCACTGAATATAGCCTCAGGAAAATCACTGTGAAGTGGGCTACACCAACAAAAGCAAATAAACAAACAAAAAAACCTCAGGCCTATCCCTAGAAATACTAGACCCTGGAAGTGAGGTTTAGAGCTCGATAGCACTGTGTTCACTCTTTGGGTTTGTGACAGGGAAGTGAAGATAGCCCCAAGGCAAAGCCCTAGAAGCAGAAGCTAAGATAGAAATGGCCTGCAACTTGCAGGACTCCCAGTTCTCTAGTGGGAAAAATGAATAAGCAGTAGCAAAGAAAGTTCTTGTACCCTATACCATAAATTTAAAATGGGTAAATGACTTAGATATAAAGAGGGAAATTATAAATAAATAAACTGAACATAGAATAGTACTCCTGTCATATCTATGGGAAAGGAAGGAATTTAAGACCAAGTAAGAGACTGTATAATTGAAAATCTGTTACGCTAAAAAAGAATTACATTTCCTGGGAGTTCACTGACTTCCTGTCCTTACATACTTCCTGTAGACAGGGGATAATTAGGCGAGGATGTGGAGGGTCCCACCCTCCTTTTGTCCCTGACCTCAAGCATGGTGATGGTGAGTGGGGATTTTGAAATGGTTAATCAGCAATGGGCATGTGGTCTTTATTTTGTATCCTCTTTATTCCTTGATATCCAATGATCATTAATAAATCCCTTAAAATATAACATTTTAATATTTGAGATCTAATTTTAATTTTTACAAGAAAGAGAACATTAAAATGTAAAAATAATAATTCTGATTATATTAAATTAAAAAGTTTTCATACAAACAAAATCAATGCAGCCAAAATTAGAAGGGAAGTAACAAACCGGGAAAAAAGTTTTTATAACAAAAATCTGTGATAAAGGTTTAATTTCTCAAATATATAAAGAATTAATTCAAATGTACAAGAAATCAAGTCAAGGCATTCCCCAATTGAGAAGTGGTCAAGGGATATTGAATAGGCAATTTTCAGATGATGAAATCAAAACTATTAATAATCACATGAAAAAGCGTTCTGTTAGTGAAATGCAAATCAAAACAACTCTGAGGTACCATCTCACATTGAGCAGATTGGCCAATATCACAGTAAAGGAAAATAATAAATGTTGGAGAACTTATGGTAAAATTGGGACACTGATATATTGTTGATGGAGTTGTAAATTAATATAATTATTCTGTAAGGTAATTTAGAATTATGCCCAAAAGATTTTAAAAGAGTTTATACCTTTTGATCCAGAAATATGGCCAATAAGTTTGTACCCCAAAGAGATAACAATGAAAAAATGTTTGTACAAAAATATTCATAGGCACACTCTTTGTGGTGGCAAAAATTTGGAAAATAAGAGGGTCTCCCTCAATTGGGGAATGGCTGAACAAATTGTAGTATATGATGTTGATAGAATACTATTGTGCTATGAGGAATGATAAATTGCTTGATTTCTATATGAACTAGAAAGACCTCTCCAAACTGATGTGGAGAGAAATGAGAACCAGGAGAACATTATATACAGAAATGGAAACATTGTGGCAGGATCAAATGTAATAGACTTTGCTAGAAAAAGCAGTGATCCAAAATAATATTGAGGAATTTATGAGAAAGAACACTATCCATATCAGGAGAAAGAATTGTGGGAGTAGAAAAGCAAAAGGAAAACATATGATTTATCACTTGTCTATATGGTATAGGATTTGGGGTTTTGGCCTTTAAAAGATTATTCCATTACAAAAATGAATAATATGGAAATAGGTATTAAGTGATAACATGTTTAATCCAGTGGAATTGCTTGTCAGTTCTGGGCAAGGGGAGGGAAGAGGGAAAGGAGAGAAAATTAATCATGTAACCAGGGGAAAAGTATGTCAAAGTAAATAAAGTTAAAAAAAGAAAAGGGATAACTTAGAAATTTGAGGAATATAGCTTCACCAAATTTTTAATTTCAACTAACATACCCTCTCTGTGATCAAAGGGGAGGCAAGCTGTGGGAATAACTAAAATACAATAATATTATATAATAATAATATAACAATAACTAATATATCCTTTATATTCAGTCACATGATCCATTCAGCAGCCATTTGTCAATATGGTACCCTAACAATGTCTCAAATCCCACATTTCCAAATGACAGAAAACCATTTTTCTTCCTAAACTTTCCTTCTTCTTACTTCACTGTACCTTTATATGCCACCATTAGTCAACCAATCTCTTATATTTATAAGTTTTTGTTTCATTTTGACTGTTTATATTCCTCTAAGTCAAAAGGTAAAATCAGGTATGAATTCCTTTGGTTTATATTTCTACTGGATATCTAATATTCATTCTCCCCTATACATTATAAACAGTCACATAAGCACCTTTTTAGACTTAAATAGTATCATTGTTGGTCTTTCAAACAACCAATAAACACAAACTTCTTAAATATCAACTATGGTTGGTTCCAATTCAGGGATATTCATTAGTGGCATAAAACTAAAGAATAAAAAACAAATGAACGAAACAAAACAACAACAACTATATTTTTCAAGGAGCTTCCATTATCTCATAGTTGTTTGCTTTGAAATTCAATGGAAACTGGGGATTCCAATAGGCAGACATGAGTAAGGGCATTCTGGGTGGGGGCATAACCTGGATAACAGCATAGAGCTGGGAGGTATAACACTGTGTGATGAGTAACAAGAAAAATGACTAGATTATAAAGTACAGGAAGAAGATTAAAGTGTAAGGATGGAAAAGTAAGAGACAATTTATAAAGGATTTTAAATGATAGACTAAAGAGTTGACATTTGATCAAAACTCTTATAAGAACATATTGTAGTTTGTTGTCAAGACAGGAAAAATGAAAATGAATGTATTGTAAAAAATTGTAAATTAATGTGGCGACCTATTTTATAGTTGAGCTATATAGAAGGTGGGCAAGATTGGGTAGAGAGACTTGAAACATATAGCTCAATAATACTGTCAAGGTAGTTCAAATAAGAGACTAATCAATATTGGTAGTCATGTGTAGAGAAATGGGCAGATATGATAGGGACTGAGAAGGTAGAATATATGACATGGCAACTCATTGGAGATGTGTGGAAACAGTGTGAAGAGTAAAGGTCACTCTCAGTTTTAACCTGAGTTATGGAAGACTGGTGGTATACTCTTCCCTTTTGCCTGAATAATCTGTTTTTATACCAAGAATCTGTTCCTCCTCACTCATTTGCATAAACATCTAAAGTAAGTCATTTTCTTTGACTGAATTTGCTTAACTTGTGTCTTCCTGGCATTGAGGTCCTCCATGATATACTCTCATAGTTTCATATTATTCCTTTCCTTGCAATTTATCTTCCAATCATCATGGACTAGCTCTTACTCTCCTGAGTGAGGCAGTGATATTGCACTTGCAAGAGCATGAGGCTTAAAGTCTGAATCTAATTCAGTTCATCTGCAAGCATTTATTAAATACTTTTTGGCCATTTATAAGGCATGGGAAATCTAGGTTTGATTCAGTTATTTTTCACTTCCTAATTATAAACTTTGTAATTCAATCTCTGATCTTTTTCTTTCCCCAATGATACAAAAGACCTGTGGCATGAAAAGAACTAGGAGTTAAAATTATCACAGATGTGGCTTTAAGGATATTGTACTATGGGGTGCTTGGGGTGTATGGGGTGCTCAGCGAGGGGAAATATCTCTGGTATGGAGGGCTTGTTGTGCCCTTCTAGGGCAGGCGGAAGAAACCAACAAGAAGGTTCAAAGGCTGAGATAGCGATGCAGCAAGGCACTGTGGAGTGCTTAGAGCATGATGGAGCACAAAAGACAACATGGCCATCCAATGCAGCTGAGGAAGTCTCCAGGTGTAACGACTTTTCGTGCCAAGGGACCCAGGCTTCCAATGCTGAGAGAGTGGGACTGTCTCTGTGCGTCGACTTTTCCACTTAAATCTTCATGCACAGGTGTCTTTGTGCACAAAAACGCACAAAGACAATCGTCATCCTTGGTTTGAGAGACAACAAACACTATGGGGTGCTCAGCAAATAACAGCAAACAGTTCTCCTTCCCATAAAAGAATAACTTAAACTCTGTGGTTCTCAAAGTAGAAATATATCTTTTGTCAGTTAGTGATATTTTGGATTTTATTTCACAAACCTGGTTTTGACTTCTAACTCTGACGTTTATCTGTGTTAACTGAGAAGTTATTTTCACCCTTTGGGCCTCAATTTCTTCATTCATAAAATAAGTTGAATAGTTTCCTTTAACTTTGGAATTTCAAGGTTACTATCATTGAATGCTTTTTCTTATTTCCCTATTCAGTAAACAATGTTCTCCATCTAATCTAAAAAACAGTGTTTTGTTTTGTAATTTTTTAATTTAAGCTCTTTGAGAGTAGGAACTATATTTTGTCTCATTTTGCCTGACATATAATTGACACTGAATAAATGTTTGTCAAATTGAATAATATGTCTAATATTTAATTCAGGGATCCTCATAGTTGAAATATAAGGATGTTAAAGGTAAAATGAAGTTCTAGTATATTACAAATAGCAATATTTATGAATTTGCAAAAAACCTGGAAACAAAAGAATTTCCTTTCCACTAAGAAGGGCCAAATAACCTGTGGACTAGTAATGAAAAGGATTTAATTATTTTCTAAGAAAATGCGAATATGAAGAATTCAGAGAAGAATGGGAAGACAGATACATTGATGGAGGATGAAACAATCACCACTAGGAAAATAATACGCCTAATAAAAACAAACAACAAATAAAATTAGTTGCTATATAATTATAATGATCAACTTTAGCCACAAAGATCAGATGAGAAAATCTCTCTCTTTTTTTTTTTGTAGGGATGGTAGGCTTTTTCTGTAAAACATTACAAATAATGTCAGATTTGGATGACACATTGTTAAGTTTTGTGGAATACTTCCACATTCATTTCTTTTTTAATTCCTTCTTAAAATGGATGACTAATTGCTTATAGAAGAGGGAAATGGTATATTCAGGAATAGGATAGATATACAAATAAAATAATCAATAATATAAAAATGCAGGATTCCTTTTTTTCTTTTGATGTATTTTCCTTTTACTAGTCTATGAGGGATTTGAAAGCATGAAGCATGTCTCATATACTTGTTTAAGGAAAGAGCTTTTAATAAGCATGGACTAGGATTTGGAATACAAAGGGAGGGAATGAACATTCTTTGAACTCAAGGAACTTAAATTCTGTTCAATAAAAGCAACTTATAAACAGTTAAATAAATACTCATATATGTAATGTAGATACAATGCAAGTTTTAGAAGACAGTTGTTAGTATGATTTTTCTAAAGGTAACATTGTAGTTGCCTTTTGAGGGAAACAGCTATGGGCATGTGTACAGCTCATCACTGATGAACTCAGTTATGTCTATGAAGGTTCTCAGTACTCTGGGAATAAAGAGAACTGGGGAGGTGTAAAAAAAGAAGAACTTAAGAACAAAAAGAAAGGTTCTAACTGAACATTTTTTCAACATAAACATAATATAATATAGATAAACATTTAAAAGTCTTCTCTTGTGACTATTTTATAAAGTAATAATCATATCCTAGTATACCCTTTTTGTAAAATCTTGATTTTATATTCACAGTTGGATTTTACAAAGTCTCAAGCATCTCTATAGATATAGTTCCTATGTTGGTGCTTCTAAGATGCCACTCCAAAAGCTATCTAGCTAATGACAACGTCTATGCATGGAATGCACAACAGGAGAGTGGTAAGGGAAAAGAACAGGGAATGCTTACAGCCTGCCGCTGTAGAACAAAAAATACAACTAAGATTGAAATTGAGACATGTACAAGGTTATAAGGAAAATTCCTATTTATAAAGTAAGTACTGAATTTCCTGTGTGAATTTGTACCTCATCACCAATTTATGTCACTTAGTATCCATTATGTTTTCATCATATATGTAAATTAAATGGCAATATTCACATAATGATTAAATGTAATATAATTTCCATCAAAACAATCAAATATGAGTCAGAAACTATCTTCCAGTTCTTCTGAATAGAAATTATAAATATTTTTCCCTCTTGGAAAAAATAAGAATTAGTGGAATAATGGTTCTCTATGTAAAGGAACTCATGCTCAAACATGCTCAGAAGAACGTCAATAAGATGACACTACTCATTACATCAAATGTTAGGTTGCCTAGGGTCCATACCATTTTCCCCTATGATTATAGTCCCAAATTTACTGGGATTTAAAAATTTTATTCATTTAACTTATATAAAAAACCTTAAATCTTAAATAATTTGATGTTAGAAGAAATAAACAAGTAAAAATAATCCCTGGTTTTTTTTTTCTAAGAAAACATACAACTTTCTTTTATGTTTATTTTTTCCTGGAATAAATATGAGCATTAATGAAATCACCTTTATTCTATGACCTTGTCAATCAATAATCATGGTATCTCCAATAAAGCTTGTGATCATGAATGTTGGCTCAGCGCTTAAATTTAATTGAGATTCTAAATCAATTCTGTTAAAGTAAATGCTGTTTAGATAATGTCTCTAGGTAGGCTTTGCCAGTTTCTGTGAATACTTTATATTGGTTCACCAGTCCCTCCACATGTCAATGCAGAAAAGACAGACATTTTCTAAAATTTAACATGACCATTCTTTGCACAGAATCTTGTGCCAAATAAGCTAGTGTCACTAAATCAATACAAGGTGATATTGAGCTTTGTTCTTTTTCTCCCTCCTCCTCCCCATTCCTTTTTCTATTCCCTTCCTGCTTCAACCCACTCTTTTCCAATCCTTCTCCTGCTCCCTTCATCCATCCCTCTTCCTTCTCCTCTCCCCTTTTTCAGCACCATTCCATCTTTTCCTCCTTCCCCCTTCCTTTTCTCTAATCTCATCTTTCCCCCCTTTCCTCTGTTTCTTTCCCTCTTTTACCTCCCTATCTCTCACCCTTTAAGTTTTTAAGTTTGCAAAAGAATAAGCCCAAACTATGTTCCTACTCTTCCCTATCCCATATAATAAAATGTCCTTTCCTCATAGGAAATTATTACTGTAAAATAGGGAGATTAATCTATCCTTAGCTAAAAACAGAAAAATACTATTGTTTTACTAATTCCTAAAGAGAAATACACTCATTCTTTTGGATGGCTCAAAGAATTCAAAATAATTAAGTATGACTTCTCACTAATAGCTCTCTTTGAAATACATTTCTTAAGTGGACAAATTATCTCTACCCATGTCCTCCTTTTTATTAAGCTACATAAAATATAGAATACTTATACTAGCTATAGCTATATAGAATATGGAATGTTTGAGTTTTTAGGTTTCTTCTTAAATTCAGTGTGTATAAAGCATTTTATGGAAGTAGCATAGTATGAAAAAGAATACAACAGTCAGGAGACCTAAGCTCCTTCTAAACTCTCCCAACCACTTATCAGCAGTTATTAGTTATGTAACTCATTTATTTCTATTTCCTCATATGTAAAATAGGGAAAATAAGTTAAATAAATTCACTTTTACCTCTAATATTCTACTTCCTTTCAGTTATTCCAGTTGTGTCTGATTCTTCCTGACACCATTTTGGGTTTTCTTGGCAAAGTTACTAGTGGTTTGCCATTTCCTTTTCCAGCTTATTTATCAGATCAACAGCCTGAAATAATCAGGGTTAGGGGACTTTTCCAAGATCTACAACTAGTGTCTGAGGCAATATTTTAATTCAAGTATTCCCGACTCCAGGCTTAGTAATCTATCTATTGTGTAATTTCTTTGCCCTTCTAAAATCCTACGCTTCTACAAAATATATTTTCTTTTATTCAAAGCTGAATGTTTTCCCCAATTTCTTTCTCATCTTCTGGCAATACTATTCTAGTTTCCCTGGATAGAAATATTAAATTTATTTTTTTATTTCATTTTCTCTTTCATCTGTTATATACAATTTGTCATCAATATCTATTATTTCTCCTATCTTGTTTTGCATAATATAGAGATGATGTTGTATAATGAGCACTGGACTTGGCATCAAAAGACTTGGGCTTTGGCCCTGCTACTTCATGGGTGGCCATGAATATATCATTTAGCTTTGTCAAACCTTTGATTTCTAATAGGTAAAATGAGCATGAGAATATATTTAATATCTACCTCCCTGGATGATTGTAATCGATTCTTCCTCTTCCTAACGGCAAAATTACATATTTATATAAAACTTCAAGATCTGCAAATGAAACAAACAAGCAACAACAACATATTATACATAGTATATCAATGGATCATTAAATCAAGACTGTCATTTGGAAGGTGCATGGTAAGAGTTCAGAGGTATTAAGTCAGAATCAGTCAAGACTCAGTGAATAACAATTCACAAGGAGCTGCTATCAATAATTCAGAATACTAAAGTCAAGAGAGGTGCAGGGAATCACTTACAGAAGACCTTGAAATGTATATGGAGATTTAGATCAGTGTATAAGTTCATGGGCTAAAAAAGAGGAAGATAAAATTATACATTGGGAAAAGAATTGGATGTCAGAGGATATGCACTTTAAACATCCTTTTACAATTATTACTTTGGTGACCTCAGGAAAGTCACTTAATCTCTTTGACCTCAGTTTCTTCATCTGAAAAGTGAGAAGCATAGGCTCAATAACTTCTAAGATCTCTTTCAACTCAATATCTATTATCTGAATATGCTTCAAATCTGCCTACAATGATAGGGGGAGGAAAACTGAATTAATAGGGTGGATTCAAGAGAATTTATTTGCTTAAAGATTTGGAGGTTTACCTGATGTTGATTTCTAAATATCATTAAGGATGGTCCCTCAGTCTTCCAGGTCATGGGCATCTGAAGAAAAAGAATATTTGTTAAGGATATACTCTCTAAACAATTAAGCATTTTATAAATGTGAGCTATTATTAATAGTTTTTCTCAAATTAACTCCTTCCTCTATCTCCATCTTAACCTCATTGCAACAACCTTTAAATACTGCAACAATCTCATGAATGGTTTGCTTGGCTGAAGTTCTTCCACATGCCAATTCATCCTGTGCAATCACTATAAGACTATCTGAAAATCTAGCCTATTCGGTGAAGAGAAAAAATCAGCAACTAAATGATGATTGAATTTTTGGGTAGCCTATGTTTTCCTTGAAGTTCTTGATATTTGTACACTTATATACATTTATATATATTTATCCATAACGTTCAAGCCAAGTATCTCCTTGATATTGGCAAACACAGCTTATAGTAGAATAAATTTGAAATTTATTTCTGCCAGGTATATTATACAAGTTGTCCCAAAATCTTAACACAGTTTTAAACTTCAATAAATGCTTCTAATGGTTTAGCTTTTGTAACTTATGATTTACAGTTTTTCAAACCTGCAAGTGATTGTTTCATTCCATAGCTAGTGAATTTCCATTAAAACAAATGCAGCTAATACTTGAAGTTAATGATTCTTTCCAATGTCTCTTGAGACTTAAAGTGTATTTTGTGGTATTAATATCTTCAGTTACTTGGAAGCTTTTCTATGAATACTTCCAGACTCTGGCACCATTTGAAACTTCTGTGTCATCAAGATTGATGGGAGAAAAGAGATGTTTAGGGGGTGATTTGACAACTGTATTATAATATTTTGATAGCAATAGGTATTTGATGATGATATTTCTGGGGGAAAAGGTAATATTTATAGGTACAAAGTGATAGTAATTTTTATAACCATCAATTTCATGACTATAAAGGCACCTTCCTTATCAGTTATCCAATATTTAAGCAGTTTATTCTCCCAAGTAGTTTTCATTATCTATGCCTTTATCCTCCACTAAAACTTTCCTCAGATACTTCCTAATGGTATAGAAAAGTCCTCACAGAGCTTATTTTTAGAGTCCAAACTCTGTTAGATCCTTACAAGGTTTCAACAATGTGTTCAGCAATGGAAATAGTGTCCATAATCTAAGAATTATTATAATTCAGTTTCAAAAAGATTATTCACAAAAGTTTGGATACCAAATAATACATGTTTATTATCTCCACACCAGAAGCTCATTTCCCCCTTGACTTCTTAAATTGGAAGTGCTCTCTGCCCCCCTCACATTGACACTGAACTGAAAGGCAGTATTTTATAAAGACGATATCTACAAGATCTGTGTTTAAATATTTCCTCTGACATGTATTAGCTGACAGACCCTGAGCGAGTCATGATGTTACAATTCTCTAGGCCTCAGAAACCAGATTAAAATGGAATTGGCAAATGTATCATGAAACAAAAATACAATGCAATATAATGCTAATTTGTCCTCTTCAATGCCAATATGCTGAGTAGGCATCATTTTTTAAAAAAAATTAATGTTTGACATCACTGTTCTAGTTGACTTTATATAAGTAGCAGAAATACTATTTTCTTGTCTTGGTTGAGGAATTTTTCCCCATTGATTCTTTCTTATACCAATAAAATCATGGATCCAGTTCCTGTTACTATACCAAATGTCAAAAGGAATTGAGAGAAGTGTGTACCAGAGAGAGAGATTTAATGCAAGGTTGAGGTGGGGAAAAAAGAAAGTTTCTATCTGAATATATTGAGAAAGAGTTCTCAGTTTACATGTCTTTATCCTTAAGATTATAATCCAAAATGCAATTGTAAATGGATTTTAATATCTCACAATATAAATATTTCATATTACATATGTATAACTATATATTACATATTGCTTATCTATATTCCATACTCCATATCATGATATTTGTGCTGCATGTATGTGGGTCTCTGAGGAAGGGTGTTAAGGATCTGCCTTCATGTCAGGAAGACCTGGGTTCAAGCCCTGCCTTTGACCCATACTGGCTTTATGAACAGTCCTTGAACATCATAATAGTCACAGGCTACTATCTAAAACCATGTAATTTGAAAGTGATTTAACCCAGATCTCAAGCATGTAAGTTTTACTTTTAGAAAGGTTAATACTAAGTTAATTGGAGGCTGATTGTTATTGAAAAGAATCAAAATGATGATCAGACCAATACATGCTCAGAAGATTGGGTATGGATAAGCCATAAAAACAATAGAGAGGGAGATTTCCCTAACTCTGCACATCCTACATTTCTTTCAACTACTGAAATTCTGCTTTTCTCGCTGAAAGATAATACCTTCTTTGATACTGGTACACAATGTTTATTGCTTCTGTGCTAGTATCTCCCATCTCTCACGATTAGTATCAAAATTCTTCAGAGAGACCTCAGAGTGGACCTGTATCTTTCTTCTGATTCCAGATGAGTGCCTGCATCATATGAGCTCTCTGTATAAATAGTCTTCTAGGCAAGCATATGACATGGTCAGCTCATTGGAGCTGTGTCCTCTGCTTTAGAGTATGTAAACTAGAGAAAGAACCTCAGTGTCCGGTACCTTATCTTTCCAGGTTTGAATTTTCCTAAGACAATTCCAGTAGAAGTGATTCAGTTTCATGACATAGTTTTTTATAGACTGTTCAGATTTCATAGGAATACAACGATGAGGTCAGCATAATAGTTCTGAAGACCTTCAATTTAGTAGGCAGCCTAATTTTATTTTTCTTTTCCATATTTTCCTTCTGAGTCTCCCATACACTGAACTAGTGCCTGCGATGTTTTCAGCAGCAGCAGCATCTATGTGTACATCACTGGAAAGTATATTCCCAAAGTAAGTGCTCTTATTGACCACATTCAGAATTTCTCCATTTGCTGTACCTGATAGTTCCATGTATGAATGGTGTGGTGATGGTTGGTGGAGAATCTCTGTTCCCTATTGTTAATAGTGTGTCATGTACAAAATGTCCATTGATCTGATCAAGACCTTTTATACTGTCAGTTCTGAGGGCGTATGGAAGATCATGGCAAAATGGTTGCCTGGAATTCATCTTATTGGATTTCAGCTCTATGATAGTGTGTTTGCATCTAGAAAATGATCAATCCTTTCACATATAATGAGCCACCAATGGAATGAAGTAGAAGTATATGGTGGCAAAGAAGTGAAACCTAAGGGGAAGCTCTCCAATTGCAGAAAGTCTGAATGAAGTGTGGTATATCAATATGAAGTTCTCTCACTCAATGACATAAAGCCACCATATTTGGCAACTAATTTCATATTTCCCAATATTCTAAAGAAAACAATATTAAATTCAACAGTACATCCAGAATGAACATAAGCACAAAATATGGTAGAGATAAAAAGGTTTAAAGGCAAAATGAGCTTTCTTCTTAAACTATGTGCAAGAAATGAATTGACTAAATATGTGGGGGGGTGGGGAATATGGATGTTTCAACTACCAAAATCCCACAGAAAATGGAAAATATGTCAACTCATCAGCTTACCTTTTCATCTCTATAAAACCTGTGAGACTAATTTACACATCCATTAAGAGGATTCTTGATAAAATTGAGAAAGGAAAAGGCAGACTTCTAATCATCATCTTCTACAATAAGAAAACACAATGAAATAAAAAAAAGATTGAAAGTTGTAGAGACCACAAAATCCCACAGAGCTTTTTTGTTTGTTGATTATAACAAATGGACTTCTTATTTGATAGTATAAAAATGATATCTTAAAAACTTTCCTTCAGGGTTTTTTATATGCATTGAAAACCATACGTGGCTTATTGAAGGGTTCAACAATAAAGAAAACTTTGTTCTATGATCTGATTAGAAGTATCAAGTGAGATGTATCATAGGGAGATATATTCACTAAAACATATTTGTCAGTGCTGTGAAACATCAGTATAGACTCCAAGAGGAAACTAGCAAATAAGAGAGTTGAAATTCAAATATTTATGATATCCCATTTAGCCAATAGCAGCTCCTTCCCACATTTCTTACTTCTCTGGAAAGGTTTTATGCAGAAACACAGTAGATGCCAATTTACAGGAATTATTTATATTCTTAATTTAATTTTCACCCATCACATATTTCATAACAAACTGAAGAATTTTTATGGCTTCATTTTTTATTTTTCTTCTCTTGATGGATAAACCCTTTAAAAGTTTACAGTTAGTTATTTGAATATTATATTGCTCAGAAACTCATCTTGCAAGTTTAATTTCGTTGATTCATAAGGTGCTGTAAATGAAAATAAGTCTTGAAGCCTAATCTACTCTTTCTGATAACATTTAAAAGTTATGGGATTATAGAACTTAAATATCTGAAAGATTGACAGAAACAATAAAAATCTATTCAAACTTTCAACAACTGCATGTGGTCTCTTACCTATATCTATAGTGAAAAACATTTTTTGATTAATTTGAGATTCTTTTAGAGTATTTTTTGACACTATCATCAATACTCTAGTAGGTCCATGAGTATATAAATGTGGGAACTCCCTCCAAAGGGGCAAATCATTCTTATATTTTTCTCCTATGCAACTCTGAGAGACTATCTATAAAATTTTTCTCCCAATTTTCTTCTTTCTTTCTAATCTTGGCAATATTTATTTTATCCATACAAACCCTTTTTAATTTAATGTGCTAAAATTATCCATTTTATATTTCATATCACTATCCATCTTAAATTCTTGTAGATTCCATAAATTTATGTAATTCTTTTTTATTGTATGTGGAGGTTACTTGGAAAATGAGGAAGTTCCATGCTTTTCTCAGCCATTTACCCCAATGAGCATTCTTAAAGAGAGGACATATATATTCTAAGAAGTATTTTTGCTATAGCTTTGAGGATTATTTAGAAAGAATTTCAAACTAGTAAACTAATTAGGCATCTAAGGTAGACCATAACCAGACTGTATATATTATTTGGTTTTAGGCAGGCCTTATGACGCAAATAGAATTTCATTGGAGAAGTACCTAGTATGGGGAATATCTAGAGATATTCACATGGTATCTTCTGCCACTTAGTCAACTAGAATAAATGCAGCTTCAGTCTTTTTACTGCTGATATGATTTCTGGCATCTGCCTTAGCAATAAATAAAACACAAAGGCAGTCCACCATCTTCTCAGATGTTGCATATACTCTATTATGCACTGATTTGCATTTGTCACAACTTTACTGTCAATTCTGAGTAGAAATAAATGATAAAAAGGTCAATTCCTGACTTCAGTAGATAAGGAATAGAACCAGCATGATCAACATACATCCTAACCCTTTGTATAATCCTTATAAGTGTTAGATTTAAAATAGTTTTGAGTGTTAAATAGTTGTAGAGAAGAGAGTGGGAGCCATAAACTGTGATAATTAAAATGTTTGGGAGCAAGGGATATATATATATATATATATATATATATATATATCTCAATTATGACCACTGAAATATGTTTTCTACTGTGTTTTGGTTTTATATAAATATAAGATGGTCGCCAGGGGATATATTCCCAATTTATGAATATGCCCAAGCCAACTGGGTTTTATAGAGAAATTTAATTTATAATACACTGATTAATCAATAGAAAAAGAGAGAAAGTAAGAAAGGAATAAGAATGAATAAATCAGTCAGTTGGTTTTATCACTCACCCAAGATCCCTCTAGGTAAGGCTTCTCATGCCAACCTCAGGCTCCACCTTCAAGAGAGCCTCCTTTCAAGAAATGTTTCCAGGGAATTCTCCTCCTTCAGAGCCAGCCTTCTCTCCTGGTCCTCCCACAGAGCAACCTCCTCAGTCCTCCTTCAGAGCCACCTCGCTCAGAGCCCTGCTATCTTTAAGGAAACCATCTAAGTCCCCTCCCCTCAGTTCTCACATCTACCAATCACTGTAGATGTCTCCCCTGTGCCAATGGTGGCTCTAGCTTAACCCAGGACCACCCAGAGGTCTGTTTCCTTTGCACATGTCTGTTGTAGGTCATATTCTCAAATAATTAAATCTTGATCTTGCTGCAGCCCTTCCTAAATCGTGTTACTCTAAGTAGGGTGCAGATTGTATTTTCCAAGACCTGGTTCTGTCATTCCAAGTATCTCTATTGTATCAATTCTAAAATCAGTCATGACTCAAAGAACTTCCTGTTCTATGCTTAAGCATAGGTCAAAGCCCTTTCCATTGTTTAGCAAAAGGTTTCTGTCCTAAAGTAGTCTTAAGTAGGGAGGAGAAGGATCCTCCCATGCCAAGGGGTTTCATATTCCAATAGAATTCTTACTATTAGTAGGAAATTTATTCAAGTATGAAATTTCCCAATGGGGAAATTTCCAACATTCATAAGTCTAAGAAATTTTAAGGTTTACATAAGCTAAATAAAGTGCCTTTTATATACCTTCTTTGTGACTAGTCAGTGACTATTATCAAGTTGATAACTTGAAATTGGGAAAACAACCACTAGCTACCCACCATAAGCACTATTACAAAAGTTCAGACTAGAGGAGCTAAAGAGGCTTAAGAGAAAAATGTTACATGTCAAAGATATATAGATAAAAGCAAAAAGGCTTGATAGATGATTGGGATAAGACATGTGGAGGAAAATAATGAGTCTATGTTTAGAAAGTTGTGTCACTCAGAATGGTAATTAGCTAAGAAAAAAGGTTTTATAGGGATGGTAATAATTCAGTTTCAGGGACATTCTGTTTGAATGGTCTGAACATATTCTGAAAGAACTGTCTGGAGGACAACTGGTTGGGCAGAACTCAACAAAATGTAGATTTGAGTATTATCTGCATAGAAGTATTAACCTAACTACAGGAGTTTAAGAGAAGAACATAAAAGAAGAAATAGATACATAAAAAATGAGTGAATGAACAAATAAATAGGAAAGGACCCATTGGAATGCCTTGGGATATACTTGTATTCAAAGTATGACACTAATAATTGAATAACAAATTAAATTCCTCTTGGGAAAGTAAGGAAGTATATCCCAGAATTAATGACTAACTTTGATATTAACTAGAAAAATAATTATTACATTCAGAATTTTTTACTTATATACTGCATATAGACTTCATATATATAATAAATCAGAATATTTTCAGTAAATTTTGTTACTTAATTTTCATTTCCTTTTCTTGATAAATAAACCATCATATAATATTATTTACAAAAATATTCTAAAATATGTTATTAATTCCAGAGAAATGTTTAATTCTTCAAGTCTCAAGAACATACAAGATTAAGACATAGTCAGACATGTAACATCCAAAGTTATTTAGATGTTTACCTGCCCCTGCAAAACAAAACAAAACAAAACACCTTTAATTTTACTCCATTTATTCTTTTATAATCAGTTCCACTGTTCTAATTATTTTGAGCTATTTTAACTATTGTCTTTTCTCTTGTCATTTGTTGTGATATGAGAAATTAGGGAAGCATTATAGTCATGAGTATCATCTTTCTTGTAGGATTGTAAACAGTTTGACATTATTGAACCCTTTTTTTTTCTTTCCCATTTATTTTTATTTGCTTAAAGAATACAAATCCTACAGTTATCAAGGATATTAGTCAATAAAAAATTTTAAAAAAAGCCTCTCAAACTCCAAATTCACCAAGATCTTGACTTAAGTCAGGAAGACTTTTTTTTTTAATTTCCCTTACCTTCTGTAATATATGACAGAAGTAGGTCACACACTCACACCTTGGGGAACTGGAGAGAGAGGGTGAGAGAACTAAAGAAATGGAGAGAGGGAAGAAATTGATTGTCCCCTCTCTTCCTCTTGGGGAAAATAGCACTGTCTGTCTTCCTGAGGGACTGAATATGTCTCCTCAGAGATTGGGTTTGAGAGGTGAAGGCTAAGGACTGAGGTAGAAA
This sequence comes from Monodelphis domestica, assembly GCF_027887165.1. Classification (NCBI taxonomy): domain Eukaryota; kingdom Metazoa; phylum Chordata; class Mammalia; order Didelphimorphia; family Didelphidae; genus Monodelphis; species Monodelphis domestica. Next base: position 153,280,160 of record NC_077232.1, read on the forward strand.
GTCTTAGAGAAATGACCCATTGTCTCCCTTCTTGATCTTAGTTGTTCCTGAGATGCAGGTAAATTTCCTGCCTCTGGATACTCCCAATATCCCAAATGCCACCTTCCCCTTTGAGACCTAGTTCACTCTTTAGCCGTGATCTTGAACTATTCTCCCTTTTAGGGAATGGTATGATTCCCCCCAACTCTTCAGTCTCCTTCTTTGATATCAGAAAGCAGGCAGACCTGATCTAAAGGGTAACACTTTATTCTCGAGGACACACAGGGAAGGGAGGATGAGGCTATTTGTTTGAGGAAATTGGGAGATAGGAATCCCTATAGATTAGCAACTGATCTCCCCCCACAAATCCTGAGGGGTTCAGACTGTCTGCCTGACCCTCCTTTGGTCAGTTGTTGGGTTTGTCCTTCCCCCTAAACTAATCTGACTGAGTTGAAGTTCAGGACAATTTGGGGAAAGAGAAATCTTCTCAGTATATGGCATTCTATAAAGTCCCAATCTACTTTTGTCTTCATTTATAACCAGAGAGATTTAGGAGTTTACTGGAAGGTAGTAAATGTCCAGAGGAATCTTCTGCTTCAGAGGTCCTCCTCTCAGACCCTCCACTCCAAGAGAGAGCTGATCTGAAGTGAATTGACAGTTTTGAATCCTCTCAGCTCCTTTGTTCCTTACTGGAATCTTGAGTCTAACTTGCCCTTTTCCCACTTGGGCTATTCCTTTGCCTTGCTGGATCTCATTTTTTTCTTCTTTTGCAACTTCTCTTTACACTTCTGACTTAGAATCAATTTTAAGTATCAGCTCCAAGGTAGATGGGGGTTAAGTGACTTGTCCAGTGTTACACAGATAGAAAGTGTTTGAGGTTAAATTTGAATGCAGTACTCACTCATCTGTAGGCCTGGCTCTCTATTCACTGAGTCATCTAATTGGGAGGCCTGCAATTTGACTGTAATATTCAAGTGAGTTTTCATTTCAGAATCTTTTAGGAAGTCACCAATGTATTATTTCCTCTAAGATATTAGAGGAGCTTTTCATTGAAATTTCCTGAAACATGATATTTAAACTTTTTTTCCTCTTCTAAGACTTTATGGTAATCCAATAACTCATCTCTCCTAAATCTATTTTCCATGCCATTCATGTTTCTGATAAGATATTTCATATTTTCTCCTATTTTCTCATTCTTTTGAATTTCTTTTATTGTCTCTCGATGAATCATGGGATTAACTCCCACTTGCCCAATCCTAATCTTTGGGGTTGTTTTATGAAATTGTTTTTTAGCAAAGTTTTTTACTTTTTTTCCCCATATTTGCCAATTCTGGTTTTTATGTTTTTAGTATCTTTTGTGTCTTTTTAAAAAAACTAATGTATTGTTATTTTAAAAAATAATTTTCTTATATTATTCTCATTTATTTTCCCAAGTTTTCTTCTCCCACATTTAATTTGATGTTTTATCATTTTTAGTTTTTAATAAATTCTTGTAAGGCTTGGATTGAGCAAATTTTTCTCTATATCTTTTCTTGTAGCTGTTTTGTTATTGTTGACTTCTTGTTTTGGTGTCTTATTCTACATTAACATAATAATTTTTTTAAGTGGGGTTCATTTTTCTGCTATTTCCTTTTTTTTCATTCTATTTCTTGGTATTGAACTTTTGGTTAAAGTTGCACTCTATTTCTAGAATAGTATAAGACACTGCCCAAAGCTTCAGGGTTTTTCATGATTCTATTTTCAGAGCTAGTTCTAGATGGTTGTCATTTTTTGATCCTTCTAAGTTGATTGTGATTCTGGGAGTGATATGGCTATTGCTCACTTGATCTGCACTTTTGTTCTTAACTAGGAAGAGCCCCTGACCCTCTGAAAGTAGAAGTGCTATTATTCCTCAGAGATCCTTCTCCCTTTTTGCCACAAGTGCTACAAGCTTTGCTTCTCAGGGTCCTTGGTACCTTCTGACTGAAAGCACTATTTTTTGCCCTGACATTGACACCTGGAAGTGGGTATTATTGTGATTATTTAGAAGTATCAGAATACCAAATAAGACCTAGTGCTGTACCTAGTCCTAATACAAAGTCACCTCTAATATTTTGACCTGTTCACTAATCTTTCAGTAATTGCCTTGAGAGCTACCAATGCTTTTATTGGTTCTGTTGCCAACTCCAAGGGTCATGTCACAGCTGGTTTGTTGCCATTTAAAGTCTAGGCCACTCCTCATTCTAGTGACAAAGACATTCTGACCTACTAATTTTTGTAAGACTGAAAAAATGTCCCATATAAATCATTTATTGACTCTGGTGCCCAATAATTCAATTTGAGCTATTATTTTAAAATTGTTTAGATGGGAATGATGGGAAAGATTTTCTGTAGTTCTTTTTTATTTTGGTTCCAATCCTCCAAAATGTTCTAGTAGACAGGTTGAATATTTATCATATATATATATATATCAGTTATATATATATATATACATATATAACTGTTATTTAACTGATAAAGAAATTCCTTCTGTAAGTCAGAGATAATTAATTCTTCAGCAATTTAGTCACTGTCATCTGTGTCACAGGCAAATTAAACATCTTGTCCAGTCACACTACCCAAAAACAGAGTTATTGTGAGAAGTAAGATTTGAATATCATCTTCCCCAACCCAAGTATAGTATCCTATCTTTAAAGGCATACTGTCTCTCAATGTAATATGGGTATTTTGAAAATTAATGTGAAAAATAAGAATGCAGTTCATACTATATATCTGAGAGTACATTGGACAATGTTAAAAAATCTGAAAAGTTTATTTAATCCAAAAGATTTATCTATAAACATACAAACTAATATAGCACAAATTAATACTATATGTGTATATAAAAACATATATGTCATATATACATATGTACACTGTGGAAGTGAGAAATTGGGAATGGTTTGCAGCGGAGTTGGAGTGGCTGGGACTGCTGACCTGTCATTCAAATTCTGTTTGGAATGTGACCAGGAGGGACTGTTGGAGGGAGGATCTGACCAAATGAAGTCTGGAATCTTTTTGATTTGGAGACAGAAAGGAGAGGAGTCTCTGGCTCTGAGACAGAAGGAAGAAGGTATCTCCTTAGCCTTGAAGACAGAAAGGAGAAGGAGTCTCTGGGCTTGGGGACAGAAAGAAAGAAGGACAAAATTCCAGCTCTCTCTCATTTCTCTGCTGTGATATAGTGACTGAACTTCCAGACATATCAGCCCATTTCCCCAAACTGAACAATATTCCACCATCCTCCAACCTAAAGTTTATTTTAGGATTAGGGAAACCCAAACTCTCTTTCCTTCCACTTCCCTATCTTTCCCTTCTTCCCCAATAAACCCCTTTCTTAATCTTAGAGAAGAGAAAGAGTATTTTATTTGAGACATCATAAAACTCACCCTGAGTTGATTTAGAAAGACCAACAGAAGAAACTATTAAAAGGGGAGGGAGGAAGGGAAGAAAGGGAGGAAGGGAGAAGCCCTGATCTTTAGTTATCATTTATCATTCAAATAATCCCTTATTACAATACTACAAATACATATTTCAGGAGGAGGAGAGAAATTTTAAGAGTGAATCAAAAACACCTTCCTATTTCTTTAGCCAATATTTTATATTTTCCTGTTTGAAATAGCCTTTTAAATATGTGCTCAATTTATTCTGACTGCAATGAAAATCTATTCTAAAATAACTTTAGAGTGAGATGCTTTTTTAAAGTCTTATAAAGAAAAAATTCATGGAGATATGAAAACTATTAGGCTGCAAACTTACCCCACCATTTCCTGGGTTAGCAAGAATTGACAGAAATACTTTTATTAGAAATTTTACTTCAAATAAGAATCCTATTAAACTGTATTAATATTTTCTTTTCATCACAAGGGTAAACATTTTATGTTGTCCATCCACACTCACTGTTTTCTGTCTTGGTGACAAAGATGCAGAAATATAAAATGTTCTATTTTCAAGAGAGAAATGGATTTAACTGGAAAACACAAATGAGACCCACAGTGAACAGTGAAAAGAGATTGACTCCATTTGATACACCATTGCAGTATTAATGGCCCCAATATTTAAACTGCTAACAATCCAAATGAAGTTTGAGGATATGTTTCTATGCATAAAAACCTATATATTCATTTAGCATAGCAATCTCTACACATATTAATTCTAGATTTTTTTTTCTTTTTGAAGGAACTTAGTATTGAATTAATATTAATTTACTGTTTTTGAAAGTATAAAGAAGTTGACATCTCTTTAGGCAACTTTGAACATAATATTTTTTACACAAAGTAGTGAATAAACTGATAACATGAGAACACAGCTGAAACATAATTGTGAGTAAAAACACAAGAATTAACTAAAAAATGTGCCTTTATTTTTCCTTAGAATATAGATTGACTTCTGTTCATTTGAAGCTGGTTGAATTTTTATGTTTTCATTTAACTCACCTATAAATTTCATTAGTTTTGAATTTTATCTTGTCATACTAATGTTATATCCCTCAGAAATTAGATATAGGATAGTTTAACCTTAATCTTTGTATAATGTAATTTATATGGTAATGGCTATTTGGCTTCAGCATTCTTTCCTGATGCAGATTTTCTTCTTGGGAGAAGTAGAAAACTTTGCTCCTGGGAGACATGCAATGAGTATAACAGAAATACTATGGAGAGACTAAGCCTGTGCAAATATTCTGCAACCAGTTCAGCTTGACTAAATATATGCTAAATAGGAATATCTTTGATTGGCTGAGGAGATTTAAAAAAGGAATTGCATTTGTAATTTTAAGGATTTAGCCCTGACTACTTATTTTCTGTTTTGAAACTACATATTAGGTGACAGGGGTCCCCAAACTACAGCCCATGGGCCACATGCGGTCCCCTGAGGCCATGTATCCAGCCCCCACCTAACTTCTGGAAGGGGCACCTCTTTCATTGGTGGAGCACAATATGTGGCAGTGCTGCAAAGCATGATGTTACTCAAGTACAGTACTACTTCCGGTGACATAATCCTTTGTGTGGCGCCTTAGAATGAGGCTGCACAATGGAAGGCATCAACATGGTGAGTGGTGATCTGGGGGAGGGGATTCCACACCGTGTATACTGCTGCCCGGTTAGGGTTAGGGTTTGGTTTTTATAGTCTGGACCTCCAACGGTCTGAGGGACAGTGAACTGGCCCCCGGTATAAAAAGTTTGGGGACCCCGTGATGAGGAAGTTAGGTTTTCAGATATTTGGGTTTCCTGACATTCTTGTGGATTTTCATATAGTTCAGTATCAAGACGGAGGGAAATGAGTATCAATTTTGTGATCCAACTCAGTTATAATTGTGAAGAAAAGCTTCCCATAAATTATTCTTTATCTGGATGGCAACATTATGCTATCAGTGCTTTTTTTAGGAACAGAACTAATTTTGAAGCCACTTTTCCAAAAAATATAGCAGGGATAAAGGAGGGTGATTTTTCCCCTTCAAATTATTGGGGACAAATTTTGGAATTTGTTCTTTCTATATCTTCAAAGTAACAATCCCTTTGTAAGAACTAACTGATGTTTAGTGTTCAAATGGAACCAGGATAAGAGTGCCTGTTCAGCTAGTCAATAAATATTTATTATGTGCCTACTATGTGACAGGCAATGTGCTAAGTGTTACAAATACAAAAGAGTGAGAAGATAATTCCTGCCCTCAAAGAGTCAAAATCAAATAAAGGAGACACTAACACTAGGCAAAACAAAACCAACAAAAGAAAAGACTAGAGAGTAAATAAAAGTACAATTGCAATATTTATAATAATGAGTTTTGTTTGAGGAAATAGTACTAATAGTTAATCTCAACTATGAATATGATGTATTTCCAAAATAATTATGTAGATGCTAGTCTTTATATGTACTTTAAAAATAGTGAAGTTTTTAAAAAAAACTGCTAAAGTCAAAGGTCATTACAGTTCCAATTTTGAATCTTAAATTTTCTTACTATGTTATCAGGGGAAAATTAACCAAATTCTCTGAATCTCAGTTTATTCTTTTGTAAAATATTGCATAATATCTATAGTCTCTTCCTTCTAGCACTTGTGAGCCTCAAGTAAAGAATGTTTGTAAAGCAATTCACAAACTTGAAAGTACTTGGTAAATGCCAGTTACTAAAATCTCTCTGAGTTTTTATTTTCTCAGATTATAAAAAGATATAATAACTAACATATACGTCAAGTTTTTTCTGAAAATAAACATGAAGCAATATACATACAATTCTGTGTAAATTTCAGTTATTCATGTATTCTGCTTTTTATTCCCCTCAAAACCAAAACCACATTGATCATCCTCTTTAGATATACATTAATCTAATAATACAATATTCCATTAAAATGAGATCCTCCTAATATGTTCAACTTTACATTTCTTTAAAGGAATATTGTTTTGGGGTAGCAATGTAAATCAGTGGATTGAGAGCCAGTCCTGCAGTTAGAAGTAACTGGGTTCAAATCTGGCCTCAGATATTTCCTAGTTGTGTGACCTTGGGCAAGTCACTTAACCCTAATTGCCTAGCCTTTGTCAGTCTTCTGCCTTGGAACTAACTTAGTATTGATTCTAAGACAGAAGATAATTTTTAAAGGAATGTTGGCTCAAAGAATTGAATATGTTTGTCCTAGGAAAGAGAAGGCTCAAGGAAAACAAGCCATCTTCAAATATCTGGACATTAGAAATTTCAGGTACTAGACTTCTTATGCCTTTCCTCAGACAGAAGAACTAGGAGTTGTGAGCTGAAGTGAGAAAGGAAAATTTAGGCTTAATATTAGGGGGGGGGAACCTCTACAATTAGACCTGTCCAAAAATAACACAGAATATCTTGGAATGAAGTTGTTTCTCCCCCTTATTTGAGTTCTTCAATCAAAGGCTTGATGATCTGTTACCTGTTATGTTGAAGAAATTCTTTTTTGGGGTGTGGGTTGGACAACATGGCTGCTGAAGACTATTTGATTCAGAAAATGAAGAAGACCAAGAACCTTATGAATATATCAAACCTTACGATCAAGATCACAAATGTTTCCCAAATAAATATTACAAGACTGATCTCCTTGTGAATGTCATTTTTTTCTGAAGCTTCATCAAATCAAAATTTCAGTTATTAACTTCAGAAGAATATGTTGAGGACAGGCAGAGGTTGCAGCATATTGAAAAAAGATTATGAAATGAATATACACTAGAAACATATGACCAGAAAAAGTTGGATTTCATATACATTTCTGAGAGTTTGCTCTATCAAAAAACATAAAATAAAGCAATCAGTCCCAATCACTCACACTTCAAGTTGGTTTGCAGGATTTCTAAAATGGTTACATAGCAGAAAATAAATTCTAGATACAGGTGTGAAATCCTCATTCTGGTGATTGAATCTCAGAGACCTCTTTTGAAATATTTTATAGCACAAGGAAAACATTGTACCTCAGAAACTTTCTAAAAGGTGTGTGCCTCAGAAATGACAGCAATCCATGCTTAATGTTTCTGCCTCTTATTGCTTCTCACTCTTTCTCAGTTCCTATCCACATTTTGATTTCCTTATTGGCTGCCTTTGAGGGCATGCTATTGTTAGATTCTAAGTTATTATTCTAAGGAATGCAGGCATGGCTTTAGGTTATGTAGTACCACAAATAAAATTTACCTTATCTGTCCAAGTTTAGATCCCTAGCATTCATGGGAAGCTTTTTTCTTTGCCAATTACTCAGAAAGGAAAGCAAATTGATAAATTAATTTCATGCTAAAATGCTAAAAACTGAATACATTAACCCTCCCAGCAGCATTGTCATTTTAAAAGTGGGAAACTATGGATGAATTGCTTAACTCAATGGAATACATCATTATTGATGGAAATGTAGGTGGAGAGATGTTTCTGTGGATTCTTTCTTAGCACTCCTCAAATCACACATTTGTAACTTTGCCCTTAGATAAGGCCAATTTGGAGGCAAGTCAAAAACAGGTAAGAGTAAAAAGAGGAAATGTAGTCCTACTCTTTAGCCTCTTAACCTTCCCCTCTGTATAGTGGGTGCCAGATGAACTCTTCTGATGAGGTAAAAAAAAAACAAAACCTTAAAAAACCAAAGCTTTTAGTGAAAGGGTATTACAAGGCCATATTCCAAACTTCTCCATCATGTCTCTATTCTGAAAGACAACTTCAATGCTGGAATTCACAACGCAGAACTCCTGTTTCCCTATATCTCTTAGGAATAAGTGGATCCTTCCAGAATTTCAATTTAATAAGGGTTCCCCCTTTTCTCATTCCTTTCCAGGCTATAAACCAGACATCCATCATACTTCTATGTTCAGTTGCTTTCCTCCTCCCTCTCCTACCCCTTTCCCTACCACTTAGCTTCCTTTTGTACATTGTCTTCCCAATTAGAATATTTTCAGTGCAGGGACTGACTTCTTGTCTGCTTGTATTTGTGTTCTCAGTACTTAGGATAGGGCATGACATATAGAAGTTCCTTAATGAATGCTTGTTAACTGATTGACTGAGGGTGCTATTATACTTTGACAGTCAATTTTTTTAGAAGTTAAGAAAAAGAAAAGTTCTCCAATCAATGGTATATTTGTTCAGGTATAAGGCACAGTCTGATTTATTGGAATTAGGTGATATTCCTCAAGACTTCCCAGTTCACAGCTTCTTAAATTATTCATTGTTTATTCCACCTGCTCTTCAAGCAGGGTTTATTAGAATAAAGAATCCACTTTCTCCTTTCCTTAGATGAAACAGTTAAAGGATTATGGCCACAAGATAGTTGACTGTCCCAACATAAAGGATAAGTTGAGGATAGACCGCTATATGACTGCAAAGTGTTCAGAGCTATGAAGCATTTATAATTTTTTTCAGTTTTGTAGTATTAGTTCAGCCATTTTTAACATTCTATTTTTTAAAAGCAATTCACATACAGCATCATATTTGAGCCTCATAACAACAGTAAGAAATAGGTTTTATTTTCATTTTTAACATAGGTAAACAGATCTAGAGAAATCAAGGGCTTATCCATAATCCACTTATAATTGCCAAAAATAGGATTCAGATCTAGACATCACTGGATTCTGCCTAAATATCCCATTCCAGGATGATGACTTTTATACATCATCATACAACATTTTAAAACAAGTATAAAGAGGTAGAATTTGAATAAAAAAGTTATTTAGAATTAACCTATGTTCAAATCCTACATCTTTCACTAATAATGCCTCAGTGATTTTGCTTAAGCCACTAAATATCAGTTGATCTTAGTTTTTCATTCCTAGAGAATGAGGGGGGCTAGATTAGATGACACTTCAATACCCATCTGCTGTTAAATTTATGATTTATAGAAAATTCTATATTTATTAAAAAATGTGAGCTCATGGAAACTCTGGATTATGTCAACAAAAATAATATCACCCATTTAAGCAATATAAGAACCAGGATCATCAAGTACAGCTTTAAATCATTTATCTGCTATTTATTACCTAAATAACAATGGGAAAATCAATTTACCTGTCTGAGCCTCAGTTTTCTAATCTGTGAAATCAGATAAATGGGCTCTAGGTCTTATAAGGTCTCTTTTAGGTACTTGGTACATACTAGGATAGAGTCAGAAAAACTGACAGGTTTTCAACCAACTATTGAAGTGTGGAACTTAATGGGAAGAATGTCTCTACTTAGCCAAAGCTTGTGAAAAATGTATGAAGAAATAGTCAGATATGGTGATCTACCACATGTAGAATCTTATAAAAACAAAGGGTAAATCAGAAGATCATATATATATATACATGGTGGTTGAACACCTTACTAAACTAATGCTCTTTTATATTTAAGACACAATGCAGAAAAGGAGGTAAGATATTGTGGAACAGGCATGCAATGTGGAATTTAAGCACTGGGATTTGAATATAGGCTTTGGCATTTATTTGTTTGTGAAACCATTGTCAATTTATTTAATCTCTTTGAGGCTTAGTTTTCTCAGTTCTAAAATAAGGAAATATAATGCTGTTTAGCTTGCAGGACAATTGTGAAGAAATTAGTTTATCAATTTTAATATGCTATTTAAATGTAAGTGCTTAGCACTGACAAATGGTTGTCATGTTTTTTTTTTGTTTGTTTTCTTAAATGTAGGTCATATATGGCTTTCTTTGATAGGTTTGCTTTTTCCCCAGTATGGAGAAAAATATTTATAATCTGGATTGAAATGGGATTCTGATATTCTAGAATTCTATAATATTTCTATCAGAAAAGAAGTTTCATACTTCCTTTGATTTTAATTCTAGCTTTAGAAATTGATTCTTGAGTCAAATAAAATAATATGGTTAAGATGATGAATAAATATGATGCATAATCATTGAGCTGACAAGACCTGACCAATTTCTTTTAGAACTTCTGGGCACATAACTCTAGACATACATATAATTATTAGATAGAAAAGATTACACAGTTAATGATGTCCATATACCATTGCACTAAGTGATAAGTGCCGTTTTCTGCTTTTAAAGTCATCAATACCTCGAGTCTACAACTTTATGATTTAATTCACATGAATAGGAGTTAAAGAAATTACTTCTTGGGAAGATTAGTTCAAAGTCTAATATTTACAAGTGGACTGATTTTCCCGAATGATCTCTGAGTTCAAAGCTATATGTACCCATGTATCAAGAGAAACTCTGAAAAAATGTGACAGTAAATATTGAAGACAAGAGAATTGTTGATTGATTGCCCAACTTTGGGGAAGTCAGTTTACCTACCAAGGCATCTATCTTAGACTGTGGTTGAGGAATGAATTATCAATAAGTATTGGACACAAGAGACTCGACATCAGGATTCTGATACTAATGAAAAACCATATTGATGTGTATTTGTTTCTCCGTATGTATGTTATGACTATATGTGTAGAACACAGATACATAAGTTTAAATGGATGGGTAGACAGAGTCTGGACCTGTGATTTTATTTAGAAAGAGGATCTCCTAGCATGAAACTCATTCCACAGAAGGAGATTGCAAACTTTCAATAAACGCATAGACTTAGTGGCTTGGGGCACTGGTATTTAACATGACTTATCTAAAGATAAGCATCCAGTATATGTCAGAGGAAGGACTTGCTCTAGGATGTAAGGGTGGGGGGGTACTGAATTCTTTAAGACTATGCCAAAAGAATCAGTGCAATCTCTGGCAGGCCTTCTAGAATTGCAAGGCTTCAAAAATTCAAACAGACTACATACCTGTCATCTGAAAATCGTCAAACCCAGGTTCAGAGACACTCATTACCAGAAGGCTCGCCACCTGTTGTGAGTTTTCTTGGCCACAATCACAAATGAAGGCTCTGCGCAGAGGAGATGCACTCTGCATCAATGGAAATACTACCCAGCCTAAAGAAGCAGGGATTTGATGGGCACATGGAACTTTTGCAGAGGGGATTTCTCTTTAGTTATGGATTTAATGATCTCTGAGGTACCCTGCAACTAGGACTGTGATTCTGTGAATTATGTGAATCTGTGAAATCACAGATATTTTGAGGCATTGGAATATATGTCCACACAGGCAAACTCATAACAAACCATGGCAATCAAATTAATTAAATCTGTTAAGAAGTATATAATTAAACTGGACCTTCTTATGCCTTGGTTAAAAATAACATCTATAAAAGTTGACTGCACCACAAAATAGTGAGGTGTGCATTTTGAATGTCACTGAAATGCAAATCTTTCCATTTCAAAATATTAGTCATACATACACCCATATACACATGTCCACACACAAAAGCACAACCTGAACCTTATGTTTCCTCAGATGACCAAATAATGATTTCAGATAGCCCTTGGGTGCCTTGGTGGGTTAGGGATATTGCTATAAAGTTATTTAGTGAATCTCTTAATGTGGCAGATGTTACATGAAATTGTTTCAGGTTTGTTAGCATTTGAAGGTGACTAGATCTTATGTCCTGAAGAGTTGGGGCTAAGGACAGGCCATCTCAGGAGAACACTAAAAACAAAGGAGAGGCTCATTTGATGAAGGACTTTATTTTTACCTAGTGGCTATTGTAAGACAGATGTTAATAACAAAATTAGTAAAGGGAGATGATGTATGCAGGCTGCCTTAGCAGTGGATGAGAATGGAATCTTATATATTCAGTATACCTGTTTCCATTGAAAAAATATATTCATACATGGTAAAATTGAAATTTAGAAGAAAATGATATTATTTGAATTTTAAAAGGTACTCCTATAAAAAAAGTCCAAAAAGTTTTTTTTTAAATAAATGTGATAGCTAAGATTTCCAAGGCGAAAATATTATTCATTGACATGGGACATGACTTAATTTCTAACAACTGAAGAGAATTTACTTTTAATAATTAATATAATACATGTGAAAGACTCCTATTTCTTGTTTCATATAATTAGATATGAATATTTTCTTTTCATTTTATTATCTACTACCACTTTATGTGAAAATTCATAATTTGTTGTCATTGAGATAAAAATGAAAGTGAAAAATCATTCAAAAGGAAAAACCTCTGATAAAAGCCATCTTTAAAAATGCAGATTATTGTTTTGAAAACATATAGAGATCTACTGAAGACTTTCTTGAACATCATTCATTGCAAGAAAAAAAATTAATATATAATGGAATTATTTTCCCTTCATCTAAGATTGTTTAGATACTAATGTAACAAAATTATTATATTATGTAAAATTTGTACCTATATCAGCCGATACCAAAAATTAGTCCTTGTTAGTGTATGTTCTTATTTTGTTTACTGTTTTGCCATTTTTGTTGTTAGGCTTTATTCTTCTTTAGGGCAGGTAAGGGCTGGCATTACTTCAGTGTCCCCAACTGTGATGCTGAGTACATAAAAAATGTTCAGCATGATGTTTGTTAATTATTATCATAAAATTGTAGAATCACAACTGAAAGGGACCTCAATGACCATCTAGTCTAACCTCCTTCATATTACTCACTAGGAAACTGAATCCATGCTGAAATTATATAACTTGTACAAGCTCACATAGGTAGTAAACATCAACAGTGAGATACAATTCCAGAGATAATCCTCTTTTTAAAAACATATTTTTCCATTAGACTAAAAAAATCTTTTGGCAATCAGGATTATATAATCTATTCAGTACAAACCTAAGAGTTAAATATCATTTGGATTATGTGAAGAGTTCTATATTGGATAAATGATTTGGAATCATAAGATCTGGAATCGAATCTCAGATATAAAGCTTATTAACTAGGTGACTACAGATAATTTTTTTCTACATTTCTAGGCCTTATTTAAAGACTGATATAGAATATAAGAGGATAGGGGGCAGCTGGGTAGCTCAGTGGATTGAGAGCCAGTGCTAGAGACGGGAGGTCCTAGGTTCAAATCTGGTCTCAGACACTTCTCAGCTGTGTGACCCTGGGCAAGCCACTTAGCCCCCATTGCTTAGCCCTTACCACTCTTCAGCCTTGGAACCAAGACTCCAAGACAGAAGGTAAGGGTTTAAAAAAAAGAATATCAGAGGATGCTTAAAAGGACTTTCAAGTAAGTTTAGTTAATATATAATTTTATTGCAAAACATTCTATACATATGCTCATTTAAATATTAACAGATATTTTTACAATATCTTCTTTTGAAATGTATGGAGATGTTACTATCATTCATTTATAATCCATTTACAAACCTTCTACCCCTTAGATCTCATGGTCAGTGATGCTCTGCAATTTTCAGAAAATATTCTTTTTTTTCCCCTCACACTTTTCCCCTATGGAGTAAACAAATCCATTTCCCAAGATTCTGTTAAATTAATTAAACTTTCCTTATGGTGGTAAAAACAGAAAAAGGTCAATCCCCTATAATTAAGCTCTAATTGACATTTTCTTGCCAGATCAAGGGGTTATCAAAGGTTAAATAACATTTCCCTAGACAGTATATAGATTAATTCTCAACAATGCATATTTCCTTACTCTCAGAAAATGGCAATGACATTTCAGTTACAATAATATGTTGCTGTGTATCTAAAATTTTGTCATTACTATTTCGGAGAACTAAAGAGACAGTTAAATTATTGAAAAAAAGTAAGAAGTAAAAAAAAATTGTAAAGTTACAAGACAAGCCATAAAACCATGCATATCCTTTGACCCAGAAGTACCACTCCTAGGTCTGTATTGCAAAGAGGTCCAAGTTAGAGGGAAAGGAACTACTTGTAGCAAAAAATATTTATAGCCGCTCTTTTTGTGTTGGCAAAGAAATAGAAACTGAAAAGATGTCTATCAGTTAGAAAAGAGTTGAACCAGTTGTGATATATGATTGTAATGGAATACTTATTGTGCCATAAGATGACAAATGAGATTATCACAAAAAGTAATTGAAAGACTTATGTGAAGTGATACAAAGTGAAGTGAGTAGGTTCAGGAGAATATTGTACATAATAGAGAAAACGTACACTGATCAAGTGTGAATGACTTAATTATTATCATCAATGTAAGGATTTAGTACTCATGATGAAAAAAGCTACCCACTGCCATAGAAGGAATTGAAGAACTCTGAGTAAAGACTGAAGCACACCATTCTTCCCCTAATTTCTTCTATGAATTTTCTCTAAGATGATATGTGAGTTCTTTCACAACATAAACATAGAAATATATATATATATATACACATATATATAATATGATAGCACATGTACAACAATATCATACTACCAGCTATTTTGGGAAGGGGGAGGAATGAGAGTGAATAAGGATTATAAAACATCAGAAAAAGATTAATAAAATTGTATCAACACATAATCTGGAAAAATAAAATGTTTGAGAAATTTAAAAATTTCAGTAACCTATATAAAGACAATTGATATTATATATTATATGTAGATATAATTGAACCCCTTTACAAATTTACTTTAAGATCCGAGACAGCCATATTATATCAGGCATCTACTGTATGAAGATAGAGATGTGAATACATTTATATTTAAATGTTCAAATATAGAGAATGAATTATAACAGACATATTATAAAGTATATCCTCTTTAATTTGCCAACAGGAAAGAATATTCACTCTGAAATGAAAACGGGAAAGGAAGGGAAATTATACCTAAATAAAATTTCCAAAGAATAGAAATCAAGAATTTAGGTAAAGTATCTGAACTAGGGAAAGTGTTAACAAAGGAAATAGAGAATATTTGCGTGAGTGAGGAGGGTGGTAAGCCCTTGAGAATTGTGTTGAATATAATTTGTGAAAAAATAATTATAGAGATAAAAGTTAAATAAATAATAATATGTAGATATATAGGGGAAGGAAAGGAGGAAGGAAGAAAGGAAGGAAGGAAGGAAGGAAGGAAGGAAGGAAGGAAGGAAGGAAGGAAGGAAGGAAGGAAGGAAGAAGGGAAGGAAGGGGAGAGAGAAAGAAAGAAAGAAAGAAAGAAAGAAAGAAAGAAAGAAAGAAAGAAAGAAAGAAAGAAAGAAAGAAAGAAAGAAAGAAAGAAAGAAAGAAAGAAAGAAGAGAGAGGAAGGGGAGGGAGGAAGGAAGGAAGGAGGGAAGGAAGGAAGTAGGAAAGCAGGGAAAGGGAAGACATACTTATTAATCATTTAAGATGTGTAAAGATTGTACAAATTGCTTGAAATGCAAATATACACAAACAAGGTTGCCCCTACTCTCAAGGATCTTATACTCTAATGGGGAAGACAACTATAAAGGACAACTGAAGAGTAAAATAGAAAACTATTAATGAAGAGTCAGAAAACTTAAAGGACAAATAGTTCTGGGACCAAAGTGAGGATGCCTGGGATCCCATTTTAAATGTTTGTTCCAGTCATGGAGTTGTCAATCAAGAGAATAGGCCTGAGGTTGTAGTAGGGTGGGGAACATGCCTATAAATATGGAATAATTTTAAAAAGCAAGAAAAAACCTGCAATTAAAAAAATATTCAGAGAGAATGACAGGGACTTTGGGCCTTAGATATAAAATAGAACATTTTTTAAAGGAAGGAGGTTATTAGGACCCTAAATTTGTCCTTACAATGAGGTGATTGAACAAGGGAATCCAAGGCAGTTGACTTTTTTATAAGGCACAAGAAATAACTGTTTCATTGGAGAATAAGAGACTATCATCTACTGGAGAATTGAGGAACTTTAGAGCTTAGCAAGGAAGTGTTATTACAGGAATCAGAGCTCTGAAGTAACCATTCTAGAAGATGAACCATAAGAGGTAGAGCTATATACAAAAGTAATAACAATTAGTGCCTAATAAGGCCTTTACTCCATGACACAAAGGGATTCCAAAATGAAGTAACAAGTTATTACACCTCTTCTTTCCCGTTTTTTCTCACCTAGGAGAGTGTAGGCCTCTGAGTTGAGGAACTGTAAGGCAGGTATTTAATTCATTTCTGAGGAAATAAATGTGTAAATAAAATAATTTTATATGTTGAGCTTTGTGAGTTTGAGTTCTACAAAGAACCTAGTAGCTAGTAGCTGTTATCATAATTTTCTGTAAACAATAATCCTCTAACCCCCATTATACTGTGAGCTCCTTGTGAGCATGGTCTAGTTGTATATTGCTTTGCATCCCTAAGGTCTCTCACACATATTTTAAACATAACGTATACATACTTCATGTTTCTTGAAAACTTAATATTATCAAAATAATGAGTTCTCACTTTGAACCTGAATTTTCCCTTCCTTTATTAATTATTAGTAACAACTAAAGGAAGACAAGGTGTGACTTTGAGATCTCAGATGTTATAAACCTGACCTACATTCTAATATAAACAATACCCTCCCTTGCTACCCTAAATATGAATTTGACTAATATGAATTTATAACATTTGAAAACATTTTCTTTACTTGAGAAAAATTAACTAAAGCATAACTGTATTTATTCCAGTGATTTAGAAAGAGTTAAAATCACTTAAAAATTGTAGGCTGTAAAAAGCCAATCTTTTAATAAGTTTCAGCTTAAAAGACATAATTGGATAACTACATATATACATATGCATATATGTATTATATATGTATATATATATTAGACTACACTCTTCCTCCTTTACTGAAGAACAAATCTTCCATGAAGAGGATAAGGAAGAAATAATAATTAACATTAATATAGCACCTACAATGTGTCAGGCATTATGCTAAGTCTTTTAGAAGCATTGTTCCATTTGAACCTCACAAGAAACTTTTAAGTTTTATACTATTATTCTCCCAATTTCCCAGTTGAGGAATCTGAGATAGACCAAGAATGACATGCCCAGGCACAAACCTAGGAGGTGCCTAAGGCTAAATTTGAACCCAGGTGTTTTCTTCTTCAATTCCAGTATTCTGTCTCCTGTGCCACCTGAGTGGCACATAACAAGTGCTTAATAAATTAATGTAAATTGACCCACAGGTATTAATGCAGCCATAGCCTCCATTATGGAAAATCCTTTCCAGGCCTGCATTCTTATATGGTTCATTTTTACAAAATTACGAACTTTCTGTCTCTTTCCATTCAAACTCCCATTCCTTTTCTAGGGCTGATGAGTTAATCTCATGATTGTATGCAAATGACCAAGAAGTCTTTAGCATGCAGAGTTACTTGTTTTTTGACAAGATCTGTATTAGCCAAAATGCATATCTCCATGTTAGAATTTTAAATATTATCACAAATGAACATGAAAAAATTAATTGATATTTTAGAAAAAATACGTTTTTGAGAAGTCATAAACAGCCCTCCTTGCTGAAATTCTGCCAACAGAATAAGTTCCCTCAGCTTTTGTTCTTCTTCTACTTGTGAGTCCACGATTCCCTATTGCATCATGATATCTTTCATGATATTGGACACTTTAACAGATTAGCAAAACCAATAGAATGATGTCAAATAGGATGTGCAGAAGTGGGGTTGGCAGCAGCAAATTACCTACATGAATCACTGACATTTTGGGCATTTTAAATCATGGACTAATTACAATCAAAAGAAACTCTACAAATCATATACAAACTTATAATAAAGTGAAATATTGCAAAGCTATCTAAAAGACAAAAAAAACACTCTGAAAGAAAAACAAGCATAATTCACCCATCTCTCTGTCCCAATTATTACTACTTTGATCAATCATGTTATTGGTCTTCCCCAGAATAGCTCCAAAATGAGTTGCATTTATAATATAGATCTCATTTTAGTTCATTGAAACAACATTTTACCCAAAGTGATTAGGGGGAGATATTTTTATTCCATTTCTAGTAGATAACACAAGTATTTTAGAGGGGAAATCACTTCAACCTAATTTTAAAGACATTCTAACTGTATTTAGAGATACATGAAAAAGAGAAAGTATCAAAATATAACTATTAGAATGATCCAATTTAATTGAAAGGAAAAAGAATATCCTGCTGATACTGAAATACCTATCTGAATTAAGCCAGTGATTATCCTAAATTGCCAAATATTATTGAAAGTGTATCATGCTGTGACAGCTATTTCACATTAAGTTTATTTTTAAAGGTATAAATTCAAATAGAAACTACTACTATGTAAGAATAAGTGGCATTCTTATAGACATTCTCTTTTTAAAAGTGATCAAGGTCCTTAGTCAATTTGTATCTAGAATAAGTTAGATTAAAATATTTAATTGCAAATTCTATTTATTATGATTACTAGTTTTTACATTATTATTTGTCTGTATTTACATATACATGTATATATGCATATATGGCTATGTATAAATATAGAGAGACAGGTAGACAGATAGGCAGGATAGTTATAAGAAACTATTTCTTATGTAGTGCAGAACATTTAATGTTCTTTCAGAATCTCTTTGATGCATTTTTAAACACTTGACAATATAAAATAAATGAAGAAAGCAGAAATCTCATCAGTATTAAAGTTCAATGTTTAAAATCACCCCATGGAGATTGTGTTCTAGCTATTTTGTTTCCACCAGCAATTACATTATCATGTTTTCTAATGAAAGTCAGATGTACCAAAATGGCTAAAATAGATCCAGTAATTGTATATAATAAATATTTCAAAGTCTCTTGAACATTTAAATATTTTCTGCCTCGTGTGTGTCAGGAGAAAGATATGTCAATTACCATCTGGAAAAAAGTTTGAAAAAAATTCATAATGACCAACTTTTAGCTTGTTCCCTGTGGTAGTACTGCATAGCTAGGTTCAAAGATTCCTGAAATATGGGCCTAAATATACCTATAAGATAAAATTATTCATGTCTATAAAACAACATCAGTTATGTTTACTTTAATTTCAGGCCTTTACATTAAACAAAAGCTCAGGTGATACAATGGGACCTCATTTTATCCAAACTTGATATATATGAATGTAGGTATATGCAATTTGCAACTGAATAAAATAAAGGCAGAAATAATAATTTATTACTTTCACTCTGTGCCATTTTCCCAAGCAGTGTAAAGTCTCATAGCAGTTCACCCAATCACATTTGTTCTTTCTCTGAGACTTATTGTGAGTCACTACATTGTTTTGTGCCAAACATTAGCTTCTGCATCAGTCTTTGCCTGAAGTTCTCACTTGAAACAAAGTACGTCTATGTCAGAATAGTGCATCTTTATTTAGTTGTTAATAATGACCCCAAAGTACAAGAATAATGAAGTTGGTGGCACTGATAAACCTTCAAAATTTTGTTATGAATAAAATTAATCTTGGAGACTTTATACTAAAATTTTAAGTATTTATTAGTAAAGAGAAAGAGATAAAGAATAAAATCATACCAGCCTAACTTCCCACTGTCACCTGTCCCATTACTTCTGCTTCATCAGATTCTAGATTCTTCATTGGTCCAGCTAACCATATAGTTGGGCCAGACCAAAGAGTGGGTTTGAGTTAAGGAAGGGACTAGAACACAAGAAATAAGTTTCCATATTCCTAGGCTGACTTGGTCTACAATCGTAGACCTGAATTTCCATACTGGATACCTTTGGAAGCTAATATAGATATGCATATAGTTCTTAAAGAAAACAGACTAATCCTATTACTTTCTCAAAAATTATTACTCCATTTAATTAGGAAGGTTTTACATTATAATTTCACCTTATTATTTTGTTTAATTATTACCTTTGGAGAATAGAATCACTATATTATACTTTGGGCACAAATACTAAAATTTGAAATTAATTGAAAGATGTTCAGTATCTATCTATTAATTAATAGATTTAGTATGTACTTACAGAACTTCAAATGCTTCATTTCCATGACCATAGTAATTTGATGTAAGGAATTGCAGGGAGGTAGTTATAACAATACCAAGACTCATCCCCTCAAAGGTACAGACTATGTCCCTACTATTACTTTTTATTTGTTTTTTATTCTTTTAAAATATGTTATTTGAACAATTAAATGTAATAACAATTTCCCACAAGTCTTATGAATTATAAAATTATAATTATATATATATATATATGTATATATATAAATATAATATATATATAAATATAATAATAATATATATATAATATATAAAATTATAAAATTATAAAATTATGAATTATAAAATCCAAATTGCTTCTCCCTCTCCTGTTCCCTCCCCTTTCCCAGAAATAATAAGCAATTTGATCTATGTTATACATATATTATCATGCCAGACATATTTCTATATTGATTTTTTTTGTTAGAGAATACTCATAAAACAAAACCTCAAAAAACCCAAATACAATAAATGGAAAAAGTAGTTTTGATATGTATTCCAACTCCAACAGATCATTTTCTGGAGATGGATAACATTCTTTGTCATATGTCCTTCAGAATAGTTCTGCATCATTTTATTGCTGAGAGTAACTAAGTATTTCACAGTTAATCATTTCACGGTATTGCTGTTACTGTGACCAGTATTCTGGTTTTGCTTATTTCACTCCTCTACATCAGTTCATTTAGGTCTTTCCAGTTCTTCCTGAAATCATCCCATTTATCATTTGGTGTTTTCTTGGCAAAGATAATGGCATATTTTGTCATTTCCTTCTCCAGCATATTTTATAGATGAGGAGCTGAGGTAAACAGGGGTAAGTGGCTTACTCAAGATCATGCAATTAATAAATATCTGAAACTAGATTTGAAATCAGGAAGATGAGCCTTCCTGACTTCAGTTTCAGTATTTTCCTGTGCCACCTGCATGTTCCTCCTAAAAAAAACAGAGGTATCCTTTCCAAACTGTAATTCTCCCCATCACAGTAAATCTCCCCACACACATTTCAATATATTGCAGATCAATATAATTTTTTTTTACAAATTTAAAAAAGTAAGTGGGAATTCCTTAGGAGTGCTTTTTATAAATTTAAGTATTTTTCCATGATTCCATGATTGATGGAATCCCTCCCTTTTTTCTTACCCCTTTCCAGAGCTGACAAGCAATTCCACTGGATTATAAGTATATTATCACTCAATAACTATTTCTATATTATTCATTTTTGTAATGATCTTTTAAAAACTAAAATTCCACATCCAATACCCATAAAAACAGGTAAAAAACAGATGTTTTCCATCTGCATTTATATTCCCACAGTTATTTCTCCTTCTCCTAAGGCCCCCCGCCCATTGTCCTGGATCATTGCTATCAGTAGCAAAATCAATTACATATGATCATCCCACAATCTTTTAGTCTCTTTCCAGCCAACACACACCCCTTAAGGTTATAAACCTGTGGTGAAATCCTTAATCCCAGGCCAGAACAGACTGAGCTGAAGTGGGCTGATCTGTGTGAGCCCATAGAGAAGCGAGGAGTCCCACTCTGGACCTGTGGTGAGGACAGAGATCCTCATAGATCTGGAGGTCTTTCCAGTTTGTTTGGAAATCAAGCAATTTATCATTCATTATTTTGCAGTAGTATTCTATCAACATCATACACCACAATTTATTTAGCTATTCCCCAATTGAGGAACACTCCTTCATTTTCCAATTTTTGACACCACAAAAACTGTGGCTATGAATATTTTTGTATAAACTTCCATTTTTTCCTCTTTGGGATCATTTCCAATTATTTTCCTCTTATTTTTTTTTCATTTTTTCATTATATTTTTCCATTATTTTTTCCATTATTACCTCTTTGGGATATGAACTTAGTAGTGGTATAGCTTGTTCAAAGGGTATGCATTTTTTAAAAGTCATTTTGGCATAATTCCAAATTTCCTTCCAGAATGGCTGGATTAATTTACAACTACACCAACAGTGTATTAGTGTTCCAATTTTGCCACATCCTCTACAACATTAATAATTTTCCTTTACTTTCATATTGTCCAATCTTCTAGGTGTGAAGTGGAACTTCTGAGTTGTTTTGATTTTCATTTTTCTAATTCAGAGCTGTTATGGGTAATATTAATCATTTTGAGGTTTAAATATTGATAGCTGATTGATACTGATCAGGTTGTAGATACAGGCTAAAGCTGTTGGAGTAACCTAGTTAAAGGTAGTGGATGGACTGGCTGGACACAGCTTAATCCAACATTTATTTATTATTAACACTGAGGAGAGGCAGGGACAGATAAAAGAGGTAGGAATAAAGCAGAAAATATCTTATGCTAATACTATATTTCTAACTAAAACCCAGAACCCAAAATGCACCTCACAGAGTATCTTCTTTGTCTACCAGGTAGACAACTACACTTGCATATACTAACTGACTACAGATTAGTTCTATCTTATTAGCCTATTCTAAAATTATGAACTTCAAATTATATTAAATCCTTAAATTATCTATGAAAATTCACAAATTGCATCAAATAACTGTCACATGTGGCAGAAATCACTAGCCTTTCAGACTCCCAGCAAGGAGTCAGACACTGACACTGTTCCAGTAGGAGTAAACAGAGCCCCCCTCCTGGCAGCTTTCTTTTTCTAGGAGAAAAGCTATCACTCCAACCAACTTTTTTCAGCTTAACAGATGTTTATCCACCTTCTCAAAGTCAAATCTCACAAAAATTTCACAGTCTCAGAGAAAAATCTCTAGCAACCTGTTCAAGAAAGGGAGCTCAAGAGACAGACCAAGAGTTCTGTAACCACCTTCCCAACATGAAAATCTTCCCTAAAGAGCCCACAGTTGGGGCAGGGCAAAAATCCTTTCTCTGGTCTCCATCTTTGCTTCTAATTTGATTATACAATTAATTAGAAACTAATTTAAATCAACAGAGGGATTTAGAACACTTTCTTATGTAATTATTGATAGTTTTGACTTCATTTAAAAGCTGCCTATTCATATCCTTTCACCATTTGTCAATTGGGTAATGGCTTGATTTCTTGTACATTTGACATAGTTCCTTATATAATTGGGAAATTAGAGCTTTGTGAGAGAATTTTGTTATGCTTTTCTCCCCAGTTTGTTGCTTCCCTTTTAATTTTGGTTACATCACTTTTATTTGTGCAAAAACTTTTTAATATAATATAATCAAAATTAATGATTTTACATTTTGTAATCTTCTCTATTTTTGGCTCAGTCTTAAATTCCTTACTTTCTCAAAGATCTGACAGGTATTCTATGTTAACCTAATTTATTTGTGATTTCACTCTTTATGTTTAATTCATTTACCCATTTTTAATTTATTTAGGTATAGGGTATAAGATATTGATCAAAGTATATTTTTTCCATACTGCTTTCCAATTTTCCCAACAGTTTTTAATTTTTTTCTAATTCTACAAAAATTCTATAAAAATATTTTGGTAGTTTGATAGGTATGGCATTGAATAAGTAAATTAGTTTAGTTAGGATTGTCATTTTCATTATTTTAGCTAATCCTACCCAGGAGCAATTAATGTTTTTCCAATTGTTGAGATATAATTTTATTTGTGTGAAAAGTGTATTGTAGTTGTGTTCCTATAATTCCTGAGTTTGATTTGACAGATAAATTCCCAAATATTTTATTTTGTCTAAAGTGATTTTAAATGGAGTTTCTCTTTTTTGGAAATATTTTGTATCCTGCAACTTTGCTAAAATTATTAATTATTTCTACTACCTTTTTGGTTGATTTTCTAGGATTCTCTAAGTATACCATGATATCACCTGCAAAGTGTGATAGATTAGTTTCCTCATTGCCTACTTAAGTCCTTTCAACTTCTTTTTGTTTTCTAATTTCTACTGTTAGCATTTCTAATATATACTGAAGGGACTAAAGTCTCTCTGGGATCTATTTTCCATGTCAATTGTTTTTTTTTCATTAAGAAACTTTTCTTCTGTTTCTTATTCATTTGATTTTGATTTATTTCTTGATTTCTCATGAAATCATTCATTTCTAGTTGCTCAATTCTCATTTTTATGGCTTGATTTTCCTCCATCACATTTTGAGAATCCTTTTTCATTTCTTCCATTTCTCTTCCTCACTTTTCCTTTGCCTTTCTTACTCGGTTTTAGAAGTCTTTTTTTTTTTTTTTAGTTTTCCAGAATCTGTTTCTAATCCATATTTATTTTTTGGACTTTATGTAGGTTTGCTTTGCTTTCACAATCCCCTTCTCTATCTGAATCTTACTTTTTCTCTCCATAAAAATTCTTTAGAGTTAGGTGTTTTTTATATTTGCTCATTTTCCCTATCTTTTTATAGGTAGGATCTGTTTTCTGGGAGATTAGGGTACCCTTTTAAATCTCAGTCCTTCCTTGGTGCTACTCTTAGCTTATTTTCTGAGTTTCTACCAATTTTAGTTCTTTTGGAGATGGTATGATGGCCTGAGGGATGGGAGCTCTGAGTGACTCATCCCACTGCTAATTCAATTAATCATTGAAATGCTGATAGCTTAAAGACTTGTCTCAGGCTTTGGACTAAGGTTTTGATCTGAGTCTGAACTTGATCAGGTTAGGGGCTGCTCAAATTTTAGCTCCAGGCTTAGGTTCAAAATTTTGTTCTTACTGTGTAGTTAATCCAATTAGGCACACAGTTGAATGCCTGGTCCTAGAGCTCCACCCTAAGCCCCTGGCAAAATGATCCAGATCCCCCTCTTGGGTCAATCAACTATCCCAAATTGGTGTCTGCATCCTCACCACAGGCCCAGACTGGGACTCCTGGATTCTCTCTGGGCCCACACAGATCAGCCCACTTTAGCTCAGACTATTCTGGACCAGATTCTGAACTTCATCACAGGTTTGAAACCTCAAGGGGTGTGTGTTGGCTTGGAACTTTATTTGCCTAAGTAGAATCTCAGGATCTGAATCCTAGTTTGGGCTTAGGTTCAAAAATAGAACAGCAGATGTGGGGTGGAGGTGTGTGGTTTGCTTTTGGGTTCTTCTTTGTTCCTTCCTATAATCTTGTTGACTGTGCTCCCTTCTCACTCCAGTACCCCAGATGTTCTCTATCTACCTTTTAAGTCTTTCTTTTCTTGGAAGTTGTTTCTCTGTCTTTTTATTGGTTCTTTCACTCCTATATTAATTTTGTGGTGTTATTTTAATATTGGTTGGAGGAGTTTCTCATGGTCACCTTGAGTTTTTCTGCTCTACTCTGCTATTTTGGCTCTGCCTCCTTAGGAGTATTACAGAAGCCTTCAATGACATATGAAAGCTAGCAGATGATAAAGATAAAGTTTAGAAACTCAGAAATGCAGAAAATGTATGCAAAATGTTGTATATTGACATATTTTATCTTTTAATGTCAGAAATATATATGTATATATATATACATATATATACATAATTTATTATTTAAAGTTAAAATAATTTGTGAAAAAAGGAAAATCCAGCAAATGACAAAGGCTAAAAATGAAGCAATATCTTAACATTGACCTACAGATAGCATATGACCAAATACTTAATCCAACTTTTACAATAAGGCACTATAAACACCCAATAAAAGAAAAGGTAAAAATGCATCATTCTTTCTTGTATGAAAGGAGGAACCAAAATATAAATTCATAGATTTTCTATATGTCAAAGGTACCATGTCCCTAACCCCTGTGATGTAAAAAGGATACCTATATTTCACTTCAAACATAACACTGAAAAGGATAGGAATGATGACTAGTTTTGTGTTTATATTAGCATTTGTAGTTCTTGTTGAGAAATTACTTTCACACTCTGTAATTTATACTATTAGAGTTGCCCCAATATTAGGAAGTTATATGCCATGCCCTCAGTCACACATTCAGTATATATGAGAGACAGAGTGCTAAACCATGTCTTCCTAGTACCACTCTCTCCCTACTATAGTACAGGACATCTCAACAAAAGAGACAAAACTATGCCATACCTCTAACATTGCTTCACAGTATGCCCTTATTTCTCTTGGACATCTCTGGGGTAAGTCTAAATCTAATAATTTTGTCACAATAGGGTATATAGGAGTAAATCGTTGCATCAAAGAAGTAGTTTGAGACATAAAATATCATCAGGAAGCAAAGAGTTTTTATAAATTGATAGGCAGGTGCCTCCATGAGGCTAGATGATTTATGATGAGTAAAAATTGATAAAAATCAGTTGGTGTGCCATATTTCACTCTATGTCATTTTTAGTACTTTCTAGAATATAAAACTACCTCAGAAACAAGTTCAAATTGGCCTTTTGTTTTGACAAAAGAGGACATTTTCTGAATCTATAGAATTTCTTATTAGTTATCAAAACAACAAATTCTCCAGACCTATTTAAGCCCTGGCATAGTGTCTGAAATCTAGCAATACTTCATGTGGAAAATAGACATAAACACATAGCTCATCTTCTCTTCATTTGGGAGTCAAATGGGCTTTTATTGTACAAAAATATAAACATACAGACAGATAACTTTCTGGAAAGAAAGCACACAGGCCAGAAAAACAATAAATCACTGCAGAATCCAGGCTCTAGTCAATTCTTTTGTTTTAGGCTTGAAAACTAAACTTCCTGAGCAGGTAGAGTTATATAAAGTCTGGGAGAGGCAAACAAGATCCTCAAAATACTTTACTTACATTAATCAAGAAACGGTTGTATCTATAATGTCCTGGGTCTTTTCTCTCTGACTGTTATGGGAGGAAGGTGAAACCAATTCTCTTGGTCATTGATTGTTCCCCTGAGTGAGTACTGAGAGGACATTTGAAGTCTAGCTCAGAAGGAACTTAGTCAACCCTTGTTCCTGTCAATATCCCTCTTCAGAGAAATTAACTTTGTTTCCTGAGTTGAATACCTCATGAAAATCTTCAATCAACAAGAAATTATAAGGAAGTTAGGGAAACCTATTTTCCTCTTTCCCCCTTCCTCTCCTGATTCCCTCTCCTTTAAATAATAAACCATTTTAGTTAAAAGATCTAAATTGTAAGATTAGTTATTGGGAAACCCCTTAAAGTTTACCATTCCGAGAAAAGCCATTAGATTCAGTAGAGAAAAGGACAGGAAATGGTATGGGGAAGGGCATTTAAGATTTAGCTTTTGTCTTAGCTGGTTTCCTGTGTCCTTGTCCTTATAACCACAAATATCCTAATATTGCCATCTATTATAATTTGGCACCCAGAGGAAAGACCCATGTCTAAGCAGCTGGGCTCCTAACTGCCCACTGTCCAGATTCTATTGGAATCTTGTCTCCCTCTGGTTGATTGGTGGTTCACCAAAGTTCCAATCTCTTGCTTTTGCTTGGAAATTCATGTTGTGTTACAATCCCTTCCTTACAAATGCTAACTAAAAGCTCTTATTACATATATTTATTTAATAAACTTTACCTACATTTATTGTATATCTGTAAAGCTATACCTATTTTGAGTATGATACTGTGAAATATCTAGCCCAACACATGTCACATTTAAATTGATAAAAAACCATGAGCAGTAAAAGAAAAAAAAGCAGATATTGCTACTCCAGTCATATTTAGATACAGTGCCATATATTAGATAATAAGTCTCATATAAATTTAAAATACAGTGGGCACTCAGAAAACATTTAACATGGTATGTATATAATTTGAGACAAGCAATTATTTTGATAAGGTTTCAAGACAGAAAAAATATAGTCATGAGCAAGATAATACAAATACTGGAGTACTAAAGATTAATAGAAGGTAATACAAAGGGATAAAAAGGTATTTTTTAATTTAAAAATGTATTCTTAAGCAATAATTCAAATTTTCACTCAAGAATATAAATTACCATTTTCTTAAGAAGACTAAGTGACCACATAAGATCTAGAAAATTTAAAGAGATAGGTGTGAAACGGGATTCTTTATTCTCTTTTGAATTAATCAAGCAACAATGTAAACACCCCTACTTAACACTAAGTAAGAAAGTTCACAAATCACCTACTTGGAGAGTTCCACCCTTTTAATTCAATCAGTTAGAAACTTGTGAATCCTTTGATAAGAGCTTACACCGGTAGAGGATGAGAAGTAGATCCCACAGACACTGCCCCCACACCCACCCCCCGGCCAGTGTTAGGCAATTTGGAAATTGTGATTTGCCCCTGTGAAGTGAGGAAGGGACAGGAAGGGTCATGGGAAAAGGACTATTAAAAAGTCCTGAAACTTCCTGTCCAAGGAGTTTTCAGCTTGAATCTTTGACTTAGAGCTTTGGTTGGTGACTTGCAGCTTGGAGGTGCCTTTGGACTTGGACCTCAGGCTCAGCTTCGGACCTTGCATCTTGTACTAATTCTTGAGTTAGTGAGTAGCTGGCCTTCCTTTCCTGACTTTTGGAGAGATTAGTACTGGTGTGGCCTTCTTCTTTTGGAGGAGGCTGAGCTGGTGGAACCTTTGTATAAGACATCACTAGGTCCTCTAGCTGAGGGTTAATGAGCCCTGAAGGGTCTGGGCCAGACACCAGAGCAACATTTAGGGTAATAGGCTATACATTTTCCCTACTCTCTTCTCATATTTCTCTGCTTTCATTCTTTCCAACTCTATAAATAAAAGCAACTAAAAGTCTCATGACTTGAGCTATAATATTTTTAATCAGAGACCACAATATTAATTTAGAATTCTCATATTTTAATCAAACCCCTAAATTTTAATCCCTACATAGGTAAGATTTGAATTTTTGTTCCCAACAAAAAAATGAATTTAGATGAATATATTTAACATGCTGAGATGCCTAATTGTTGTAGGATAATATAAATTCACAAATAAAATTATAATAGTGCACTATTATAACTGCTCTATTCTTCATGATATATTCAGAAATATATCCAAGAGATGAAGAATAAATATGTTCCAACAGCATTCAGAAGAATTAAAAAATGTAACAATAAACTTAGAAAAGCATATGATTTGTCAAAGGTGAAATTAATATATGTGAAATTGTCTGCTTTCATGATGCAGAATTAAAGAATGTATCAAAACCTTGTAACTGAAATATCAAATTATTTAAAACAATTTATTATATCAATACAAATTGCATGTTTTAGATTAAAAAATTACAAGGTTTATATATGACAATAAATGTAGTTACTTTATGCTATTTCAAGCAATTTATAGAACACTCATTATAGTGCCCAGAATGTGCTAGGCACTGTAGTCGTCAATACAAAAACAAGTAGCTCTTCTCCTAAATGAGTTCACATTCTGTATTTAAACTATGTAATCAATGTCAATAACTTATTTGTATGCCAAGAGGAAAAAAATCACCTACAAAGGTCATTGAGAAAGGGGAAACTCAAAAACAAAAATAAAACATGATGAAGATCCACAAAGCAATAGACCTTGCTGTGTAAATTGCTGAGCTGAACGTATTCCTTATACAGACTCAGCAACCAGCTGCCTCAGCTCCAAATTGGAAAATTTCTGCTGCTACATCGATGATTGTAGTTTGGTAAGGAAGGAGGTAGGATATATTAAGGATCATAAAGATTTTAGACTTTCACTAACCTTTAATTTGAGTATTGCTATTTCAAATGTAAACCTTTATCCAGCAAATAGGTTGGAGACCTATTGCTGAAGGAGATATCCATTATGACCTTTTTGCCAGGGTCTTCATCCAGTGTTTAAAATGACCTGGGGCAAATAAAAAAAAACACAAGTAAATGAACGAATGAATGAACTAACACACATGTTACATATTATATATTAACATATATCACATTTTACATTATTTATATTGTATTATAGTCTTATTATATGTTTTATTGTGTTGTGTTATATTAATACATATTTACATTTATAATTTTATTAAAATATATTAAAATTCACATATACATGTAAAGTATGTTGATTTATTAACAAAGATTTAGAATAAATAACTTACAAGTCACCTTTTCTTAAGATGTCTTAAATCACTGAAACATACAGAGCTAAAATCACTGACTGCATTTGTACTCTAATTGTTGTCCATGTGATCACTCATATTACAGTTTCATACTTAGTATATACTCCAATCATCAGTGGGAAATGTTATTACAATTCCTAATTATTCTCCCTATCTCCACCTTTTTCCTTTTGGATCTATTATCCACATAGCTGACCAATTGATATTACTAAAGTTCAGGTCTGACAATATTATTCATTGTCTTGAAGCACCCATTGCTCTCAATTACCTATACATTCAAATAAAACATCTTCTTTTTGGTATTTAAAACTATTCTCAGATTTGTTGAAACTTATATTATCAGAATGATTATACATCATTTTCTTGGGGCTACTAAGAACTCTAGCTCCAACTTCTAATCACTATATATAACATCCTATTTCCCTTCTCTGCATCTTTGTATAAGTTGTTCCCCAGTCTTGGATTTCTCTCTTTCTTTTTATCCTCTTGAGGATCTTTTGGTCTATTATTATTCTTCCAGTCTCATACAAGGTTCCTATTTCTTCAAGAGATCTTTTTTACTTTTCCACTTATTAACTCCAATCCAAATCATGTGTATATATTCTGTCTACAACCTTTATTTACTCATTTGTCAACATGTTGCATCCCTCTAATAATAAAGTAAGAGCAATAGACATTTATATAGCATCCAGGTACCAGGCATTCTTAAATACTTTACAAACATTAACTCATTTGATCCTCACAACAACCTAGTGAGATAGGTGCTATTATTACTCCCATTTTATGTACCATGATACATATATCTCAATATTCTCTTTCTGTAAGTGGTACCAAAAGAATTATTGTTTAAGAGTATGATTATCCACTTTGATAGAAATGTTCTTAGAGATCTTTAGGTAGAGACTGAATGATCTCTAAAAAAGCGTTATATCACAGATGTCATTTGTGTATGAGTTGGACAAGATAGCTGCTGAGATCTTATCTAATTCTGAAATTCTATGATCCTGACTTTGACTTATCTTCCAAAGATGCAAGTACTCTATAAACATACCTCATCCTCTTTGCCTCTGTCCTTTTGTGCTTAATATATTTCTAAGTGGGAACGAACTCTCCAAACATCTCTGACTATGGACATTCTAGTTCACCAATAATGTTTCAAAATATATTCTATCCCCCTATTCACTTTTCATATTCCAATTTCTATAGTGCTTGTATATTTCCCTCTAAGTTGCTTTAGTCAGAAACTCTTATTTATTTTGGTTGGAAGTTACTATATTCTTGGGACCAAGGATGGTTCTATCTATTACTATGGATGCAGTGGTCAGTTCAAATTGTGAGAGGGCTACAGAAAAGAGCAGTTTTACTTTGAATGTTGGATGTCTTTTTAGGATTCATCAGCAAGGATTTGTTTTCCTGAAGGCAGAAGTAAGCAAGAAACTTTCTGGTCAATAATGAATGGGGACCGAGTTACGGAAAAAAATAGAGCATGCCAAAGCAGTAGTATAGCTATAATAGCCTTTTAATTTCTGGAATTTAAATGACTGAATCATTCTAAAAGGAAAGGATTTGTAAATATAAATGAGAGACCATATAATTTAATCATTTCAATGAATTTCAAAATTTTGTCAAGGGCAGTATTCTTCATTTTGAACATAACTTTTTTCAAATCTTAGCTGTTAAATAATTTTAAGTTATTTTTAAGTACCAGGATTTAATGCCATTTTAGCATACTAGCTATTAGCTCATATTTTAAGATAAAATTTACTCTAAATACAACAATAGTATATGCCTTAGACCAATTATTGTAATGAAATACAAATTAAATCACAGGTTGAGTCCCTTTTTTGTAATGACATTCAAATGAAATCATAGTTTGAATTCCTTTCCTATGATTAAATATGGATAATTTTTTTAAATATTTGAAAGATGAGGTTATAGATTTAGAGTCATAGTCTTAATATGATAAAGATGCCAAACATGCTCCTGAATGTAGCTTCAACTGCATTGAAATAAAATTAGGAAATATTTTAAAAACATATATAAAATAAAACAGAATAAATCATTTTTAAAAATAATATTTTATTTTTCCCAATCATGAATAAAACAATTTTAACATTAGTTATTTTTTAAGTTTTCAGTTCCAGTTTCTATCCCTCTCACTTCATCTCCATCTATGAAATGGTAATAAATCTAATGTAGATTTTACATGTGCATCCATGTAAAATATTTTTCCACATTACTCATTTTATAGAAGAGATGTCAGATGAAAGTAGGAGAAAAACAGTCAAATATAGTATGCTTCAGTATGTATTCAGATTCCATAAAATCTTTCTGAAATCAGTTTGCTTATCATTCTTATAATATAATAGTATTCCATCATAATCATATACCACAACTTGTTCAGTCATTTACCAAATGATGGACAACCCCTCAATTACCAATTATTTACCACCACAAAAATTAACTGTAATAAATATTTTTGTGCAAATAGGTCATTTTCCTTTTTCATGATTACTTGGAGAAGAATACCAAGTAATAGTATTAATAGACCAAAGGGTATGAACAGTTTTAGAGTTCTTTGAGCATCCAAATTACTCTCCAGAATAGTTGGATCATATCATTCTACCAAAAGTGTATTAGTGTCCCAATTTTCCCACATACCTTCTAATGTCTATCATTTTCCTTTTATATTACATTAGCCAATCTAATACATATCAGGTGAAAGTCAGAGTTATCTTAATTTGTATTTCTCTAATCAAGAATTATTTAGAGCATTTTTATATGGCAATAGAAAACTTTGATTTCTTCATCTGAAAACTGCACTTTTATATCCTTTGACCCTTAGGAGAATGACTCATAGTTTTATAAATTTGGTTTCATTTTCTAATTACTTGGGAAAATAAACTTTTATCAGAGAGAATTGCTATGACATTTCTCTCCAGATTTCTGCTTTCCTTTTATTCTTTATTGCATTCGTTTGCTTGAACAAAATCTCTTTTAATTTAGCCTAATAAAATTTATCCATTTTACATTGTATAATGCTCCCTATCTTTTGTTTGGTCCTAAATTCTTCCTTTATTCAGAAATCTGCCAGGTAAACTATCCCATGCTCCCTTAATTTGCTTATGGCATCATTTTTTTTTTGTATTTAAATCATGTAGTTATGTTGATCTAGTCTTGATAACAAGCTTTCAATGAACTCTCCCACAAAAACATCCCTAGGACTGGATGGATTCACAAGTGAATCCTATCAAACATTTAAAGAACAATTAATTCCCATATCATACAAACTATTTGGCAAAATAAACAAAGAAGGAGCTCTATCAAATTCTTTTTATGACACAAATATAGTGCTGATATCTAAGCCAAGAAGACCAAAAACAGAGAAAGAAAATTATAGACTAATTTTCTTTTTGAACATTGAGGTAAAAATCTTAAACAAAATTCTAGCAAAGAAACTACAGCAATATATAATAAGGATTATTTACTATGACTAGGTGGGATTTATACCAGGCATGTAATTAATATTAGGAAAACCATCAACATACTTGACCATATCAGTAATCAAAGAAACAGAAATCACATGATTATCTAAATAGATGCAGAAAAAGCCTTTGATAAAATACAATACCCATGCCTGTTGAAAACACTAGAAAACATAGAAATAAAAGGCCCTTTCCTTGTATAATATATTCCTTGTATAATATAATAATAAGTAGTATTTATTTAAAACCCTCCACAAGTATCATCTGCAATGGAGATAAATTAGAAGCACTCCCAATGAGATCAGGAGTGAAGCAAGAATGCCCATAATCACAACTATTATTTAACATTGTACTGGAAGTGCTTACTTTAGAAATTAGAGAAAAAAATGAATTGAAGTTATTAAAATAGGCAATGAGGAAACTAAACTCAGTGTTTGTGGATGATATGATGGTATACTTAAATAATCTTAGAAAACCAATTAAAAGCTTACTTGAAATAATTAGTTAAAATAACTTTAGCAGAGTTGCAGAACACAAAATAAGTACATATAAATCATTAGCATTTCTATATATTTCCAACATAACTAAGTAGTAAGAGTTAGAAAGATAAACTCCTTTTAAAATCACTCTAGACAATATAAAATATTTGGGAATCTATTTGCCAATATGAATGCAGGAATTTTGTGAACATAGATACAAAACCTTTTTCACACAAATAAAATTAGATCTAAACAATTGGAAAATATTAATTACTCATGAGTAGGATGAGCTAATATAATAAAAATGACAATCCTATCTCAATCAATTTACTAGTGCCATACCAATCAAACTATCAAAAACATTTTATAGATCTAAAAAAATACAGAAAACAACATTCATCTGGAAGAACAAATGATCAAGAATATCAAGGGAACTAATAAAAAAAATGACGGATGGTGGCATAGCAATACCAAATTTTAAACCATGCTATGAAGCAGTAATCATCAAAACAATTTGGATCTGACTAAGACATAAAAGGGGGATCAATGGAATAGACTAAGTGTAAATGACCTCAGCAATCTAGTGTTTGATAAACCCAAAGATCCCAATTTTTGGAATAAAAACTCATTTTGACCAAAACTATTAGGAAAATTGGAAAACATTATGGCAAAAATTAGGCTTAGATCAATAATTTACAATGCATACTAAGTTATAGGACTTAAACAAAAAGAGTGATATAACTAAATTAGGGCAACATAGAATTGCTTACCTGTTAGATAGTTTTCAGATGAAGAGGTCAAAGCTATCAATAATTCTATAGAAAAATATTATAAATCCTTTTTGATTGGAGAAATGCAAAATAAAACAACTCTGAGCTATTACTTTACACCTATCAGATTGACCAATATGACAGTTAAAGAAAATAATAAATGTTGGAGGAGATTTGACAAAATTGGGACACTAAGGAATTGCTGGTGGGGTTGTGAATTGATCAACCATTCTGGAGGGCAATTTGGAATTATGCCCACAGAGTTTAAAAAAAAATAGATATCTTTTGATCCAGTAATACCATTACTATGTCTGTGTCCCAAAGAGATAAAAAAAATGAGAAAGGACCTATTTGTACAAAACTATTTTAGCAGCTTTTTTTGTAGTGGCAACGAATTGGAAACTAAAGGTATGTCTCTCAATTGGAGAATGCCTGAACAAATTGTGGTAAATGATGGTGATGGAACACTTTTGTGCTATAAGGAATGATGGCAAGGATGATTTCACAAAGAACTGGAAAGAACTGTGTGAACTGATGCAGAGTGAAACAAGCAGAACCAGGAGATCATTATTCACAATAACAGTGATATTGTGGAATGATCAAATGTGATAGGTTTTGCTACTGTGAGAATTAAAATCAATATATAATATCTCAAGTATTATATTTATAAGATTTATTAAAATAACTAAAATTTTAAAAGTTGAAGTAAACTGGTCACAAGAGAAGAGACCCAAAAAGAGTCACAGAAACTTATAAACAATAATCTAACAATGCAAAAGTGAGGATGCAGGAAAAGAGATACTGGATAATGAAAAAGAATTCTGGGGAATGTAGTCCTGGGGTTCAAGATTTTCCAAAATACACTACTATTAGGAATGCAATGATGTAGGACAATTCTGAGTATTTATGAAAAAGAATGCTATCCATCTGAGAAAGGACTGTTGGAATAGATAAGCAAATGAAAGTAAATGATTTATCACTTGTTTATTTGAGTGTATGTTTGGGGTTTTGGGCTCTATAAGACTTTTAACTTATAGAAATGAATAATATATAAATATGTCTTGCATGATAATACATGTATAACCCAGAATGAACTAGTTGGTAACTTGGAGAAGTGAGAGGGAAGAAGGAAAGAGATAATATGGATCACATGACTTTGGAAAACTTATGTGGAAAATTGTTATTAATAGAAAAATAATTTTAAAATAATCTCAATTTCTAATTGACTATCTTGTTTGTACATTTTGGAAATAAATAATCTATTTTGTCAATTCATTCATTTTTAACATTCTCATCTTTTTATATTTGAGGCCAGAACACTCTATTTTTCACATCTCCTCCAGTTACTGAGAAGCAATATAGTATTAGTTATACATGCAAAATTATGCAAAATGTTGCCATATTAACCATATTGCAAAAACAAACAATAAGATAAAGAAAATTAGAAAATTATACTCAGATTTCATCATTTATTCTTATGGATATGAACAGCACTTTTTTTTATCATGAACTCTTTGTAAATGTCTTAGCTCACTGTATTGATCAGAGAAGCTGTCTTTCACAATTGATCATTATTATAACATTGCTGTTTTTGTGAACAATGATCTCTCCATTTTCTTATTTCATTTTTTATTAATTGATATTAGTTTTGTCATTTTTTCTAAAATCTTCAATTTTTTCATTTTATATAGCACAATAGGTTTAAATCATAATGAAAAGTCACAACTTGTTCAGCCATTCCCTAATTGAGTATTTCTTCAATTTCCAATTCTTTGCCATCACAAAAAAAGAGTTGCAAGAAAATGTTTGTGCTTATATATTTCCTTTTCATTTCCCCTTTATCTCTTTTGGATATCAACCTTATAATGATATAGGTGGGTCAAAGGGCATACAGAGATTTATAACCCCTTTGTTCTAGTTCCAAATGTTCTCCAGAATGTTTGGACCAGTTCACTACTCCACCAACTATTCATTAATGTACACATTTTCCCTCATTCCTTCAAGCATTTATCATTTGTGATGGGTGTCAGGTAGTACCTCAGAGGTATTTTAATTTGCCTTTCTCTAATCAATTGTTATTTAGAAAAATTTATCATAGAAAACTTTGATTTCTTCTTCCTGTCTTTAGCTCCACAATATTTGAATTATTTCTTTCTGCTTGCTTGGAGTATTTTCTTATTTACTTAGAGCCCTAGAATGTTCTTATACTATTCATGGGAGTTTTGATTATAGGATTTATTCCATGAGGTCATCAATGCATTATTCATATCTATTTTATTCTCTGTACCTAAAATTTTGATAATTTGATCATGGTATTCAGAGAATCTAAAAATCTTAAATATCTCTCCTTAACATATTTTTCAGGTTAGTTGATTTCTGATATTTCATGTTTTCTTTCATTTTTTTTCCTTTTTTAATTCTGACCCTCCATAGCTACAAGTGTTAGTGCTCTATTTATCTTGGAAATGAGATAAAAGTCTCTGCCCTTCTATAACTAACCTTTAGTATCCTTCTCCACCAGAGATCCAGAACTATGTATAGGAAACCAAATTTCCAATTGGTGCCAGTTGTACACAGTGTAAGTAAAGGGTTCCATGTAATCTCTTCCTCACAGTTTATTTAACTCCCTTAACTCCTCTGGGATTAGAGCTCCCCAAACTGGTGCTTTAAGCAATGATACTACTAGCAAGTGATAGGAAATAAAGGAGAAAACAAGAATAAGTGCATTTTAAATAAAAAATGAGTGCTAACAGAAAGAGATCCTGCACATGATCCTTAAGGTTTCATTTTAAAGATCTTTGAAGGGAAAGACTAAGAATTTTGTGGAACACAACATATAAAGGAAGAATGTTGCTCAATAATGCTAACTCAATTCCTGGGAGATTAACTAGACAGTTTTTCAATCACTCTATATTGTATAAGGAAAAAGTACACATACATACATACATAGCATTAAATGAATTCCATACCATAGTTGTTTTTAGAAATATCTTAAATGTTGATGTCATCCTTCATCTGTAAGGCGCCTTAATGTTTTCTTTGGGCACTGGCATTTTGCTTTGCTCTATTCTCAAATGAAAATGTGGAAGTGGAATTCTGGGAGCACATATCCATAGCAGAATATTCTATGAAATAAGATTATGTAAATGTCAAGGATTTGTTCTGAAAGGACATTCAAATTGGTAACTGAATCCTTTCAGGTTGTGGAAGACTGGTCTACAGTAACAGAGGGCAATAGAAACTGTACTGTAGAATAAATTGTCAGAAATACTAATCCATACAGATTCTGCTTACCTTGTCAGGCAAGATTTAAGTTCTTTTCTCTGAATCTGGAAAGCTTGTAGAATAAAAATTCTATGATTGAGTCAAGCAGGAAGAATGAGCTTATATTTTCCCCAGATCAATTGTTGTAGGTAACTGCACTGACAGAGTACATAAAAGGAAAAAAGAGAAGACTAAGTTCTAAAATTTCTGACCCATATACCTACAAATAGCTTAGCTGTTAGCAACATCCTGCTTTCTTACACTCACTTTAAAAGTTAAAACTCCAGAAGTTGACTCCTATGTTTCTTATCATAGTAAAATCCCTAATAGTTCAACATGATTTAATGAGCATTGGTCTTATAAGCATCTGCTACGTGAAAAACAGAAGACTTACTTTAATAGATAAAGGGATGACTTTAGAGTCAAAAACATTGTGTTCAAGTCCTTACTCTTATAAATTCTGTCTCTTACCTTAGAAAAGTCACTTAGTTTCTTGATATCTCAGAAAACAGTGTAAGACTATAACTTACAATTTTATATAATTATTGATCTCTTTCCATGTTCAAAGTTTATTTTCATGGATCATAGATCTATAATTTAAAATTGGCAACCTAATAAATCCTACAACATATCAGAGGCAGTTGTAAGAATCATATGCTGTACAAGGGGATGGGACCAAGAAGGTTGAAAAGGTACACAAATACATTTGCTTTTTCCAAATTATTCTCCAAACAATTTTGATATAATGTTTCAAAATGAATTCTAGAGGAACAAAACCCACAAAAGTATGTAGTGAAAAAAAAATTTAAGGCCAACATGACTTAGAAGGTGGGATAAAAGGAATTTTTACCATTGAAATGGGAGTGGAGTATATTCCAGCACATGAGTGCTGGTCCCCCCTTATCAAGACAGCATAGGCCTTGGGGGTGCTGAATGAGTAGCAAAGACTTCAAGAGTTCTCTGTCACAAATGGTTAGAGGATTGGACAGCTGATCAGAAGGAGATTAGAAGATTCCTTTTCCTCCCTTTTAATGTAGGACTCGGTTGCATTTTCCAAGTCTTGGTCTGAGTTGTAGTCACAGGGTGAGGAGTAGCAGTAGCTCATACCAGCTCTAGATGCCTTAGGATAGCAAGGGATTTTGGTCATGGTTCCAAGGTTAAAAGAGTACTCCCAGACCAAAGCAGGCTGGGAGAGTATTATACACACTTAGATAACTTCTTAGACCATTCCAGTCTTGGAAAAACTGTAAACTTACATATTCCCTAAGCTAGTGGTGAAAGCAGCAGTGCAAGAAACTAAAGCTTGGAACAGTGCCACTTCACCACATGAAATAAGCCCAACTGTAACAGTTT
Organism: Monodelphis domestica; assembly: GCF_027887165.1. NCBI lineage: Eukaryota > Metazoa > Chordata > Mammalia > Didelphimorphia > Didelphidae > Monodelphis > Monodelphis domestica. The sequence goes on from NC_077232.1 coordinate 153,319,594, forward strand.
TTATGAGATAAGAAAAAGGCTAGAAAATGACGAAAAAGGAAAAACAACATAGAAAGGTATTTTGGTGAGAGGGAGACCAAAATACAAACAAAAAAGAAGACAATGATCAATACTGTTGTATCCAAAACCTCCAAGAAAAAAAAAAAAGTAAATTGTTCTCAAGATTAAAAAGAATTGCTGGAAGAACACAAAGAGGATTTCAAAATTGAAATAAGAGAAATTGAATAAAAGTTGGAAAAAGAAATGAAAGTGATGGAGGAAAATCATGAAAAATAATGTTGAAAGGCTTGGTAAATGCAGCAAAAAAATACTGAACAAAATAATATCTTAAAAATTAGAATAAACCAATTGTTAAAAGAGACACAAATTAATTGAAGAAAAAACTTTTTAAAATGCAGAAGTGGTCAAATAAAAAAGGACATAAAATTAATTGAAGAGAAGAACTCTATAAATGACAAAATTGGCCACAAAAAGGAAGTTCAAAAACTTTTTTGAGAAAGAGAACTTCTTAAAAAATAAAATTGGCCAAACAGAAAAGGAGATACAAAAGATTATTGGAAAAAAATTTTTCTTACAAATTAAAATTGGGCAAATGAAGTTAATGTCTTCTTGAGACATGAAGAAATAATCAAAGTCAAAAGAGTGGGAAAATAGAATAAATATGAAATATTTCATTGGAAAAACAACTAACTGAAAATATATCCAGGAGAGATTATTATTTATCTACCAAAACTCATTATAAACAAACAAAAAAGAGCATAGTTATCATCTTTCACAAAGAGTATCCAAGAAAACTGCCCTGATATTTTAGAACCAGAGGATTAATGAGACCCCTGAGCAAAGATTAGAGACTCTCAGCAAGAAAGTCCCCAACTACATTTCCCCCTCCTTTTTCTCCTTCTGCACTTAGGTTGTGTTCATTACTAAGTAATTGCTTGTGTATGTATCTTACAACATAATCAGATCCTTGTGTTACCTAATGGAAATCCCCAAATTCTCCAATGTCTGACCTGTTACCATATACACATTGGCCGCTACCATGTGTATGGAAAGTTTGGGGACCAACCCTAGTCTGATTCTCTTCCCCTATAAAAATCCTGACTATTTCCAATAAAGTGCCTTTTGCAACTCCACAAGCCTAGTCCTCCTGGTCTTTCTTATTCTTCTCACTGCCTCCTTGTGGACTCCAGACTATTGTAATCCACAGGACCCTGATTGACCAAATCCCTATCACTTACAAATGGCACCTAACTTGGGCACCCCTGGAGGCACATCAAGAAATTGCAGAAAAGCAAAATTGGTTCCAGAGTGTAAACCTTAAAATTTCTTAGACTTATGAATGTTGGAAATTTCCCCATTTCCAACATTAGGTAGGGAGGGTCCTTCTCTTCCCTACCTAAGATTACTTTAGGACAGAAACCTTTTGCTAAACAATGGAAAGGGCTTTGACCTATGCTTAAGCATAGAACAGGAAGTTCTTTGAGTCATGATTGATTTTTAGAATTGATACAATAGAGATACTTGGAATGACAGAACCAGGTCTTGGAAATTACAATTTCTACCCTACTTAGAGTAACAGGATTTAGGAAGGGCTGTAGCAAAGGATCAAGATTTAATTATTTGAGAATATGACCTTCAACAGACATGTGCAAAGCCACAGACTTCTGGGTGGTTCTGGGTTAAGCTAGAGCCACCATTGCCACAGGGAAGACATGGACAGTGATTGGTAGATGTGAGAACTGAGGGGAGGGAACTTGGATGGTTTCCTTAAAGATAGCAGGGTCTGAGGACTGAGGAGGTTGGAGAGGTTTTGCTCTGAGAGGTTGTGCTCTGAGAGGCTTGCTCTGAAGGAAGCTGGAGGTGGAGGCCCCTGAGACTGTTTCTCCATTTTGGTCACGTGAGTGATAGGGACTGATCTCCTTTCTTTGCCCCAGCTATCTAAGGGCTTGGGCCTTTTGGCCCAGCCTAAACAGAGGGGGTATTTAAGCCCTATTCCCTTCTCTCCCCTTTCTCTCTCCCTCTCTCTCTCTATCTCTAATACCTTTCTTCCTCCTGTTTGTAATTAAACTCCATAAAAGGTTGACTGCTGACTTGAGTTTTCATTTAGGAATTACATAGCTGAATTCCTTGGTGACCTTAAATAAATATATATCAGTCTTTTAAAGTGATTTCCATGTCACAAGAGGAAGTTGCAGGATGCAAGAAAGAAAACCAAGTGAGACAAGTCCTCATCCCCCAGGGGCAAGGGGTCCTTCCCATCCCCTAAAAGTTGGGGGGTTCTCCTGAGTTGCAAGTTAAAGTGTGTGTGTTTGTGAAAGTGTGTGTGAGTGGTGGAAAGAGTAAAACATGGGACAAGTCAGGGTAAGCATGTCTGTGTCCTGTATGAGTATGTCTATGTGTGAGCATTTGGAAGAATGAATGATATAGACGTTTGGACTTGGATCAGAAGGACCTTAAGTTAGTTTATAGGTAGGAGTAAAACATGGAGCAAGCTAGTTTAAAAGAGAGACAGTTGTTTTTGCTCATATGGGGATTTATGTCACAAGCAGAACCACCTAGTTAAAAGGACAAAAGTCTTTCCTTACTCCTCCAGTGAAATTCTTCTTCCTCAGTACAGTGTAGAATAACTTCTCTCAGAGCATGATGTAGAATTACAAGGAGAAGCAGCTAATTGTTCTCCTCCACCCCCTTCCACTGGCCTAACCACTCTCTCCCCTGCTCCATCCCCTAGCCTCAGTATGCCCTCTTTACAGCAGACTATATCAAAAAGGCAGAATGCCAGTGAGAATTTGGGGACCAGAGGAATCAGAGCTTATATCAATACAGACAAAATGCTCCAAGAAATCTTAAATGGGATAAAGATCACTTTCTAATGGGGAGATGAAGAATCGGGGAAATTTTTATAAAAATTGTACCTTAAAGACAAAAATATTCAGCTGGTGAAGGAGGAAGTGTGTAGGATGGGGTCTATTTGCAAAAAGGAAGGGGGGGATGAATGATGAGAGCATGGAAATAGAAAAGAGAAGAACAAATAATTTTACTTTAAGATCCCTACTTAATTCATAAATGAATCAATTTGTTATTGATAAAATCACATAAAACCTCTGTGCTTTGGAATATATTAACTATTATTATTTTCTGATGTCCCTTAAAAAGAAACCCTAATTCTATGCCAATTAGTATGTAATTATTAAGATAATGAGATCCAGAAAAACCAATTACAGAATGAGAAGAGAGGGCATTTTATTCCAGGAACTGATTTGAATTTTTAAGATCAAAATAAGAGAATCAAAATGGAAACTTGGGATCATTCATTCACTAGTAATAAGAACTGAAATTTTCTTCCTCTTTAGTAAGATGTTTCTTCTTGCAAAAGGCTAAATTAACTTTCTCTAGAATCACCTTGTAAAGAACTATGATTTTCTGATGTGAGACTGGTTAGTACCTTTTTTTTCATGGATGTAAAGTTACTAAAGAAAGAGTATTATCAAAAATAAAGATGACACAATGAACTTGGATTCTGTGGAAAAATGCACAACATGATTTTGTTCCCCTTGTTTCTTGTAATGGAGTCCGACTTGATAGTCAAGATGTATTTTCCCACAGTGTGCATCTCTACTTTATAACAAATATTCTGTACCTAAATGACTCCTTTAGTTAATACATAGACTAGGGTGAAAACTTTGAAGGAAGCAGTCTGATCAAGTTATTTTGAAGAAGAAAAAACAGAAGTTGTAGTGTTAAGGATAATGGGAATACCTTTTAGAGTTTCATTTATAAGTGGAGAGATAGTGAAAAGCTTTTTTTCAAATTTCTTTTCTCTTTCACATTTCTTAAACTAAGAACTTCCAATAGACCTTTTCCTTTTGTCTCTCTCTGTGTGAAGTAAATTATTAAGGGAGCTTGGCTCCTGTGCACCCTAGGGGTAGAACTTAGGAGTCATGTGTTGTGTCAGAAGGCCATATTCCTGGGTTCCCTATCAGGATGTCTGTCCTGAGGTGGAGCCGACAGGGTTTAAAAACTAGGATGGGAAGTCTAGTCATTCTCTGATATGCACTTCATGTATACTATAGTCACACTTGTCAGGCTGTACTGGACCATCAAGTCCGGCAGCACAGACTGTTCTAGAGAGACCTAAAGCAGAAGTCTCTGTACTCCTGCTGCTCAGTCCCATTCTTGATCCGTAGGTCCATGACAGCCTATATGAGTCATCATCATTCAATCTCACTGTTGTTTGGTCATAGCTTGCTTCTCAAGAAGACAACTGTAAAACCTATGACACTATAAAACACAATTAAATTAAAAGTATAGTATATAATGAAACAATATTTAAATTGATTTTTTTGTTTTTAATATTCCCTTTAGTAACACAGATCTCAAAGAATGAATATCCGTATACCATATGCTACTCTTATTTATGTCCTCTCATAAATATTCCCTAGGATTTACATTTCAAAGGAAACCAGTAGGGCATTGTGCTATAATAATATACTCTTGCTTCATGAATAGTTCATCTTAGTTTTGTTCATTGTTTTCTTAGATGATGTCCTTTATATAGCCTCTAAATTGTAACTTTTTCTATATTGTTTTGCATCTAACTTATGTCCATTATTTTCTGCTCCATTACCTTGTGGTTATCTCTCTATTTTCTTAGAAAATATTTTTTTCTAAGAGACAGCATACAACAATTTAACATTATGAAATGTAAAATTTAAATACCAATAAACCAAATAGAATAACACCAAAATATTAAAGAAGAATATAACCAAACAAAAATATCTTGCCTTAATAGTATTGTAAGAGTTAAAATTTAGGGAGACTGAGGCAGGTAGAAATTAGTTTCTCTCTGCAAGGAGTATTATATTTTTTAGAGGTTTATTAAGGATTAACAATTAAAGAATATACAAGTAAGAAACATGTGCCTAGGCCAGAGGCCTAGACAAAATAACCTCACATCATGGAAGAGACGCCTCTGCTCCAAAACCGAAGTCCAAAAGAGGAGAAGAGCCTCAAAAGCCTTTGTAATCAGGTTAAATCCCTTTTCGATCTTGGCCCACCAGAGAATTCCCGTGAGATTACAAAGCATTTTGGGGAAGTGGAGCAAGGGCTTGTGGTGATTGAAGTCCAGAGTTCAAATCTCAATTTTACAGTATTGCCATTGATGTCAGGAGCAACCAACACACACATATGTATTATTAAATAAACAAAATGTTATTATCACCTAAGAACTCTGCATTCTTAAATGATTCAATGAGAAATTGATATGATTTTTTCTGAGTGTTGGGAAGATGGAATTAATTCTCTCCTGCCCATTTTTAGATTTTATCACCAAAAGCATATACACCCCACTTACACTTGAGTGGGGGAAGTCTATGACCCATGTGTGCAATAGTGGGTGACAAATTAGAATCAACTGACTGCCTACTGCATAGTCCTAAGCAAAGCCTTAGCTGTAATTGGTACATATAAAATGGAAGGAAGTCACAGGAAGTGATGGAAAGGAATGGTCTTTAAAAATGCCAAGAATTTCCTGTGAAGAGGTCTTTCTCCTTGAACTTGATCTGGAAGGAGCACCAGCTTGAGACCTTGGATTGCCCTTGGATTTTTTCCTTTAGAACTACCATGTGGGGTGAGCAAAAAAGGCTGACTCTTTTCCTGGATTTTCTGAAGGGACTAGCCTCAGGAGAGACCTACCCTCTTGAGAGGCTCTCTGCATCCCCAGGTCCTCAGATCAAGGTGGAGGCCCCTCTGGCTAAGGACTAAGGATTAATTAGACCTGTCTGGATTGAGTCAGGAGTTGGAGCAAGCCAGTCTAACTCATTAAGCTAGATTTCTTACTCTGTCTTCTTTCTCATTTCTCTATTTCACACTTTCCTGCTATTTTATAAATAAATTGCTAAAAATCATCTTGGAGTCGGTTAAATTCCTGGCTACCCTATTCCTAAATAATCTAGTCCAACATTTTATATTAACCCCTTACATTCTGGCCCTTACAGTGTGCTGTACACCAAGGTTCATAGGACATTTTTATCTGACATGCAGCTGAAACCTTTGAAGAATGTGGTTTTACTCCACATTAATATAAGCTCCATGTGATTAGGGAATTTTTCACTTTTCTATTTCAATCATCATTAATAAGCTTGATGTTTGTATGCATCAAATGTTAAATAAATGCTTTATTCACCTATTTGTTTTTCATCAATATTGAAGATTACTAAGGAAAACAGCTATTGTTCACCATTATAATATACTTTTAAAATTTGACAAAAGAAAATATGAAATAAAAAATAAATACAATTAACCTGAACAAAGATAGAATCAAATAAAAAATCATGGGGAAAACCTTATTGCTATATGCTATAGCAATAATTAAATTGTATTCCAAAATATTTTGTTTGCAAATGATACATTTCTTAATGAGAATGTATTTCTGAATATATGTAATAAGAAGAAAATGAATAAAGAAAAATAAATGGACAACCACAAACTCTAGAAACTAGATGCAAAGATCAAAGTAGAGATTTTATAAATTTGAGAAAATTAAAATTAAACTGAATAAATAATCATAAAATAATAAATTCAAGAAAGAATACCCAAAAGCAATTTCCAAAAAGCCCTAACAAATTGTAAAATGTATTATGTAATTTGAAAGAAAGCAAAGCTAAAAATGAAGCTGAAATTACCCATAAATAGAGAAGAAATGTAGAAAATTAATAGAAAATCCTATATCCATTCACATGCTAACAAAATTCAAAACTTAAATAAAAATATTCATAAAATATTTTAGTACCTAAATATACTTATATGACATAGAGAATAAAATTATCTGCTCTATAAAAGAAATTAAGAAAGATTCAAATAATCTCTGAAAGAAAAAAAAAACATTCTACTCAATGGATTAAGAATAAGTTCAAATAAATATTTAAGGGAACTATTTTTTTAAAAAACCTTTTTCAGAAATTCAGCAGAAAAAATATGACATAGCATCTAGGGAATTAAAATATCCCTGTCATGACCATTAGAGGATATAGATAATAAAATTTATATACCAGTATAATTAATGTTTAGTGATATGAAATAAAATATTAATTAAGAAGTTACAGGAATATATTTAAAAATACTTTTTGACAAAATTTGATGGTTCAATTTTGAGAAAATATAAAACAATATTTATAACCACAAAATAGCCATGATGTTAGATTTATCTTGTTGTTAAGTTGTGTCTAACTCATCATGACCTCATTTGCAATTTTCCTGGACAAGATATTGATGTGGTTTTCCATTTCTTTCTCCAGATAATTTTACAAATAGGGAAACTAGAGGGGGAGACAGAGTCAATATGGTGATTTAGAAGCAGCAAAAGTGATTCATCTGTGAAAGCCCTTCCAAGCCAATTAAAAACAAAGTGCTTTGAGGGGGACAGAAAACAAGACAGAGCCTGGGGACCCTCCTGTTTGATTCAACTTAAAAGGTATGCAGAGAAGTTTGAATTCTCAGGTTTAAGGAAAAGAAAAAAGGAAGGTGCTAGGCCCCTCCCCACCAACTCTGCTGAGACTCTGGGAGGCAGCTAGAGGGGAGGGGTAGAGAGGAGGGCTTCCTGGTCACAGTCTTCAGTCATCACTCCTCCATCTGCCTCTGCCTCCATCTGCTTCTGCTTCTGGAAGTTTTGGCATCAGGGCTCACTCAGCTCTGCAGATCAGCTTATCTGGCTTAATTCAGTATATCAGTAGTGCAGATAAGAATCCTTGAGAGGGCAGAAAAGCTCAGTCTTTAGCATCCTTCCCCCACCTACTGTGCTAACACCCAGGGTAAGAATCTGGCTGACTGAAATCCCAGGGAGAAGACTCTACAAAGTACCTAGGTACCACCATGGGAAGCTCAGGGCTCTGACCAGGCATCTAGCAGGGAGACAACTGGTCCAAAGGAATAGAGGAGGATAAGGGTAACTACCTCCAACTTCTTCACATTCACTTTCACCTTCAGCTTCTATTGCCATAGTGGGGGAGATCTTGGCTCAGGGCACATTAATATAACAGGTGAGCTCCATCAGCCTAATCCAGTTAATCAGCAGAGCATAGAAGAAGCCCCTTCAGGGCAGAAAAGCCCAAACTCACAGATCTAGCAAATAAACAAATGAGGAGGAATACTGCCAATGATGGGGGAGAAAGAAGGAAAAAATATGAGTAAACAACAGGAAAAGAAAAAGGAAATTACAATCAATAGTTTCTATTCAGACAATGAACAAAGAACAAATGGAACACAAGACAATCAAGGAACACCAAGCAAAATTTCAGAAACTCCAGTGAATTGGACTCAGGTATTAAAAGAACTCAAAAGACAATTCAAAAATCAATTAAGAGAGACTGAAGAAAATTGGGGGAAAAAATTAAAAAGTAAAATAGGTCATCTGGAAACAGAGGCACATAAACTAAAAGAGGAAAATAATCTTTTAAAAGGTAGAATTGAACAGCTTGAAAATGAGGCAAAGTGAAAGATGAATTAAAAGAAAAATAGGACAAAAGGAAAAGAAAAATCAAAAAGCCAGGGATGAAATTCAGCCTTTAAAAATTAGAATCAAATAACTAGAAGAAGCAAATGACTTCACAAGGCAGCAATAGTCTATAAAACAAAATTAAAAAATGAAAAAAATTGATTAATCATTGATAAAAGAACAGATCTGGAAAATGGATTCAAGAGAGACAATTTAAGAATTATTAGATTACCTGAAAATCATGACAAAAGTAAAAGCCTGGATGGACATCATGCTACAGGAAATTATCTAAGAAAACTGCCCTGATATTCTTGAACAGGAGGGTAAAGCAGAGATTGAAAAAGAATCCACAAATCACCTTCTGCATTATAAACCCAATTGACAAATTATTTGACAAAATATGCAAAGAGGGAATTTTATCAAATTTCTTTTATGACACAAATATGGTACTGACTCAAAAGCCAGGCAGACCAAAAACAGAGGAAGAAAAACACAAACCAATCTCCATAATGAACAGATGCAAAAATCTTAAATAGAATACTCACAAAAAGACTATAGCAGTTGATCATGAGGATATACATTATGATCAGATGATATTTATACTAGAAATGCAAGGATGGTTTAATATTAGGAAAACCATTGTGAATCTCAAAAATTCTCAGACCCTACTTCAGAACACTTGGTTAAGACCATTCCCCATTTTAAACAATGAAGGTACTTGATCAGGAATGTGAGAACTCTACTCCACCCATACTTAAGCATACTTTAGGGGAAGATAAAGTTGTAAACTCTTTACTGAACAATGAAAAAGTACTTAACTCATACTTATAGTGAAGCAAAAGCCTTAAGCTAAGTCTATTTTTAGGAAGGTGCTAAGTACCTATGAAAGTCAGGCAACTTGCAAACTTGTAAGGGGTAAGCCTTAACAAAAGAGGTGTGAGGTTTTAGTCTACTCAGCTGTGAATTACTCAAAAGTTTAGTCTACTCAGGTGTGAATTAAGAATGGAAAAAGTCTACTGTGATTGGTAGATGTGAGAACTTAGGGGAGGTGACATAGGAGAAAATTCTCTTTAAAAGGAGGTCAGAAGCTGAGAGAAGAGAACTCTCTCTGAACAGAGGGATGCAGCCTTGGAAGCTGAAGTGGAGCTCAAGAGCTGAACTGGTGGGTCTCTCTGAACACTAGAGTCTTGCTAGGGACAAATCTTGTGGTGAGTGGATAAAGACTGACTATCTCTCTCTTAGGGCTTGGACCTAGGCTGGCCTAGGCTGGCATGAGCTGGCCTAGCCCTTTTCTCATTGTTTCCTCTTACTCTCTCTCTTTCATTAATTCCTTATTTGTATTAATTAAAATCTCTATAAAACCCAGCTGACTTGGGTATATTTCATATTTGGGAAAATTTCCCTGGTGACCACTTTATATTTGATTTAACTCAAGACAATGTCTTGAAACCACATTTACACAGTCACAGTTTAAGGCAACCACTCTTTTATCTGTAACAGTTTATACCAACCACTCTTTAAATGTAACACCATCCACATAATTGACTACATCAACAGCCAAGCTAACAAAAATCACATGATTATCTAAATAGTTGCAGGAAAAGCCTTTGACAAAATATAATGCTCAACCTATAAAACATAATAGAAAGTATAGGGACTGATGGTCCTTTCTCAAAATAATAAACAGTATATATTTAAAAGCATAAGCAAGTTTCATTTCCAATGGGAATAAATTAGAAGCTTTCTCAATAAGATCAGGAGTGAAGCAAGGATGCCTAGTATCACCTCCATTATTTAACATTGTAATAGAAACACTAATGATAGTAATTAAAGAAGAAAAATGAATTGGAGGGATCAAAGTAGGTAACCAGGAAACTAAACTATAACTCTTTGCAAATGACATAATGGTCTACTTAAAGAATCCTAGAGAATCAACTAAAAAGCCAGTGAAAATAATCAACAATTTTAGTGAAGTTGCAGGATACAAAATAAACCCATGTAATGTAAAAAATAGACTCGAATACAGGACTACAATCCCCATGAGCCTTTGCTCCACTTCCCCAGAATGCCTTGTAATCTCACCTGGGCCGAGATCGAGGAGATATTTAAGCAAAGGCTTTTGAAGGTCTGGGGCCTTTTGGACTTCCGTTTTTGGAGCAGAGGCGTCTCTTCCATGATGTGAGGTTATTTTGTCTAGGCCTCTGGCCTAGGCACATGTTTCTTACTTGTATATTCTTAATCTTTAACCTTTAATAAACCTCTAAAAAATATATATTCCTTGCAGAGAGAAACTAATTTCTACCTGCCTCAGTCTCCCCATCTCCCCTAAATTTTAATCTTTACAGTTGGCGACCACTAGATTGGATGAGAACTTCTCAAAAAATTTTTAGCCTAGAGAATTTTTTTTTTTAAAGCCAAGGTTCTCCGAGATGCTCTTTAGAAAACCATCTTGATCAGCTCCTGCCTGCGGCCCTCTCCAGCTCCTGCTTCTGCTCCTGGCCTCTCACCTGGTGCCTGAGCTGTGCTCCAGCTCCCAGCCCGACCCACCCCGGCAGTCTGTCTCTCACCCATCTGACTTCCGACCCAGCCGGCTCATCACCCAGATCCTTGGAGCAGATCGCTGAGGACTCATTGCGACCAGCTGGTAACAGTATTGGCCACGTGGGCGGAGGGGAGAGACCAGAGGGAAAGGAGACCGGGCAATTTTCCCTTAGGCTAAGCCTCCACGTGGCTGGGGGTATTGGCCGCAGGGGTATCAGAGAGGGGAAAGAGAGAAAAGACTAGAGATCAGAAACATCTTTTCAAACAGAAACCTAAAAAGCAATGGGCTGTTTAAAAGGATTTTTGACTCTTCTGGCAATTTCATTGATTTTGCCTGCCTGTCCGGGAGCAGACTTAGCCCAAAGATTCAACTTTAACTTTGGGGAGGAAAATGGGTGGCCCAGCGAACTGGAAGCCAGGCCCAGAGACGGGAGGTCTCTAGTTAAAATCTGGCCTCCGATGCTTCCCAGCTATGGGGCCCTGGACGGATCCCTTGAACCCCGTAGCCTAGCCTTTACTACTCTACCTTCGGACAATAGACATTTAAATGGATAATTAAAAACAAACAAACAAACCAAAAAAAAAAAATAAAACCCAAGGAACTTTGAAGAGACTAAAGGCGATTCTAAGGCATTTCAGACTCCAATGGTTTATAAACATCTCTATAGTCTATTGCATTGTTTTGTTATGGTTTAACTTTGTGATTTTACGTTCATATATTACTGGATTGAATATTATTCTGTGAACTGAAGGTTGATTGAATTTATTTTGAATGTACTTAGTTTTAAAATTCTGTTGTTTTTCCCCTATAACTGTGTTGAACAAATATTATTGTGAATAAGCCCATATATGAAAAAACAGCTTTTTTTCTATTTTGCTGAGGATAGATGGACTTCAGAACTGGTTATAATTGTATTAACAACCTTTGAAAATTTAATGTGCTAAATACCTCAAATGATTTGATTTTAAGGGTTTTTTAAATATGATTTTTGGAATTTTTTTTAACAGTCTGGTTATTTTTGCCTGCCCCTACCACGAGGTAAGGCCCATTCTAGTAGCTGAAGTGAAATGTATTTTATAACCCCCAACCTTCCCACATGCGAATGGAAGTTGGGCAGTTAATTTCAGGGCATTTGTACCCTTGGGAAAAGCCTCCAAAAGGAGCACCCTTTATTTATACTCTTCAGCTCACTACTTTACTTGCACCAGAATGATATATAGATTTCTTGATTATGTTCTTAACCCAAGATGAGTTTTACTTTGTTTAAAAAATTATGTTTATTACCAAGGTTGAAAGATTGCTACGTTTGTAAAAATTGTGACAAATGTCCATCAATTCATAGGTTTTAAAAATGTCATACAGCAACTTATGTGAAATATGAAAGTGTGTTTGTTTGCTATTGTAATTAATTGGGCTATTGAGAATTTTGGGGATTTTGATATCTACATATTTGTACTACTGTATTTTTAAAGATGAAAAAAAAATTGTTAACCTTGTTCAATTCATTTGCCTTCTACTCACAGTGATCATGGCCAGATACAAAGAGGAAATGGATCTCATTTTTTGGTGAGAAAGCCTTGTATTTTATATTTTCTTAACTGACACAGAGTGTCACTGGTTATAAGCTATATTTTTGAATTTTTTAAAGCTTTTATTATTATATTTTTCTTGCATGTGCAATATACTTTTTCAGTTTTTTAATTATTTTTTCTCTCCTTTTTATATTTGAAGCACATGTCACCAGTATTAAGATTTTCTTTAACCTTTTGATTTTTAAGTTTAAGATACATTTGCTAATGCATGCCCTAAAAGGCTTGTGACTATAAAAACGATGCCACTAATTATTTAAATAAATTATGGGACTTTGCTTAATGATTCTGTATGATTCCAGGACAAGAGATACACACAAGAGCCATTTCATAGGGCCAAAGAAAGGCCAATCTAGGATGGATTGATGCACTTCTAAGCCAATACAAAGGTCTTGAACCTAGTGTGAAGACTCGAGGTTACTATGTTTAACATGTGTTAAGACATAGGCTTTCCTTGTATCCACACTCACCCTGAAGATACTCACAGACGAGTATCCCCAAAACCTTGGCTCCTATAATGTGGTCCCCTTTTCTGCCTCTCATAGTGTGGTACCTTTCTGTAGTCCTGGCACTGACTGGGTAAATGCATCATTACTTAGATCATTTTGATTGGGCCCTGATTGAAGGACCTGTTATAGGTTTATTTTTCTTCTACTTGGAATTTTTACACATAAGACTTTGATAGTCTATATTTTCATCCAGAAATTTTTCTTTTCTTTTGGATTTTCTGGTGTCTTTTTAATATCTCTTGCCAATTGATTCATATACCTCATACCTCAGCCATGCATCCCTAACTGATTCTGAATCTTTCAATCACCCACAACACGGGGGAATGTAAAAAATATCATTATTTAAATTGCAAAGTTTAAATTCTTTTTGAGAAGAATTTTAGGTAAAGAAGATGCTACTTCCCTGAATTCAGAAACTGAACTGTTGGAGAAGCCATCATGAAGAAGCCTCCAGACCACAAGTTGCACAAAATTGAACTTTGGGTGTGGTTGATTGAACATTTATTTGTATGTATACTTTTATGCCAAAGGGGACTGCCCCCTAATGGCTTTTTGTCAATGTGTTCAGAAATTATTGGTTTTATTCTTTTTTCTCTTATCCTCACACTATTGTAATCTTTTAAGTTTATTATGTTTTTATGATCCTTTTGGGGAAAAATTAATTTTTCCACAAATGATCACACGGGGGGATGTAAAAAGTAGACTCGAATACAGGACTACAATCCCCATGAGCCTTTGCTCCACTTCCCCAGAATGCCTTGTAATCTCACCTGGGCCGAGATCGAGAAGATATTTAAGCAAAGGCTTTTGAAGGTCTGGGGCCTTTTGGACTTCCGTTTTTGGAGCAGAGGCGTCTCTTCCATGATGTGAGGTTATTTTGTCTAGGCCTCTGGCCTAGGCACATGTTTCTTACTTGTATATTCTTAATCTTTAACCTTTAATAAACCTCTAAAAAATATATATTCCTTGCAGAGAGAAACTAATTTCTACCTGCCTCAGTCTCCCCATCTCCCCTAAATTTTAATCTTTACAGTAAATCATCAGCATTTCTATATATTTCCAACACACCTCAGCAATATGAGTTAGAAAGAGAAATTCCATTTAAAATCACCCTGGACAATATAAAATATTTAGGAATCTACTTGCCAAGGCAAACACAGGAACTATATGAGCAGAACTATAAAACACTTTCCACACAATTAAAATTAGATCTAAATAATTGGAAAAACATTAATTGATCATGGGTAGGATGAGGTAATATAATAAAAATGATCCTACTCAATTTAATTCATTTATTCAGTGTCATATCTATCAAACTACCATGAAACTTTTTTATAGAATTAGAAAAAAAAAATATAATGAAGTTCATTTGGAAGAATGAAAGAACAAGAATATCAAGGGAGCTAATGAAAAAAATGTGAAGGGTGGAGGTCTAGCAGTACCAGATCTTAAACTGTAAATAAAGCCATAATCATCAAAATAATATGGTACCAACGAAGAGACAGAAGTGAGGATCAATGGAATAGACTTAGGGTAAATGACGTTGGTAAGATAGTATATGATAAACCCAAAGTTCCCAGCTTTTGAGACAAGAGCCCACTATTTGACTAAATCTGCTAGGAAAATTGGAAAACAGTATGGGAGAGCTTAGGTTTAGATCAACATTTCACATTCTATACCAAGATAAATTCAGAATAGTTAAATGATTTAAATATAAAGAAGGAAATTATAAGTAAATTATGTAAACATAGAACAGCATGCTTGTCAGATCTATGGGAAAGGAAAGAATTTAAGATCAAGTAAAAGAGAGAATATTACAAAATGTAAAATGAGTAATTTTGATTAAATTAAATTAAAAATTTCTGTACAAACAAAATGAATGCAAGTGAAATTATAAGGCAAGCAACAAACTGGGAAAATATTTATAACAAAAACCTCTGACAAAGGTCTAATTTTTCAAATTTAGTTGACTAGTAAAATAGAGCTAGTAGGAAAAGATAGAATTGCATATGCCAAAAAAATCTTGCTTGAAGAGGTTGTAAGCAGACAGTTACACTAATATTGAGAGCTGTGAATTGATTCAAATATTCTGGAAACCTTTTGCAATCAAAGAAAAAAATTATTACATTGTTCACATTCTTTGACCTAAAGGTTCTTTTCTTGTAATATACCCCCATTAGCTTAATAGGGAAAAGAAAAGAGTCATATACACAAACATATATATAGTAGTATGATTTATAATGATTAAAATTTAAGCATAAAATATGGGCTCAATAATTAAGGAATGGTTGAAGAAACCTATCAATATGAAATAAAGGAATTATACATAAGAAATGATGAATATTATGAATGCAGAGATATATGGGAAGATTCTTATGAAATGATACTGAATAAAGAAAACTAAGTAAAAATAATAATATACATGTGACTTCAATAGTGTGAATGAAGTAAATATCAAGAAATAGCAAAAATTGATTTATTTTATGTCATTTATTAATGCTATACTATTAGAGTTGATAGGTACCTTTCTCTGACTTCTCAGGGAATGTGTTTTGTGTATTTATAGGGAAGTATCTGCTATATGAAAACAAAATGTGTAAATACTTGAAAAAATAAATAGAAAAATAGAAATCAAAAGGTGAACATAAATCAATAGCAGAAAAGTTGAAATGAGCTGGGTAAAAGATGTGAGCACAACTCCATTTACTAGTTATAAGACCCCCTCATCAAAAGGAGAGCAATTGGATATGTATTCATTATAGAGAACTCAATGATAAGCCTAGGTTTAATGAACCCATGGAAAGTATATTCAAGTGATTCATTTTCTCATATGGAAGAGGTTGGGGGTGTCTGCTTTCATAATAGTTGTGATGATGCATAATGGAAAGAGCTTAGAATGACTTGGGTGTGTGTTTACATATTATTATGTTTTTCATGTGTCAATCCATAAAATCTAAAGCATAAGGCTCTCTCTTCATTGGGTAGTAAAAGCCCTTTCTTTGTTTGCCTTGGTGTTTGTTCTTTTGTTTTAGGAAAAGGAAAGTGAAGAGGACACTCTAAAGAAGCGAGGAAGATGAAAAGATTGTCACTGAAATCTAGGCACCTGTGAATTTAGAAGCAGAATTTTGTAACCAGCCTTATGCCAGTGCCACAAATGGTGAAGTGTCATCTTCAGAATCTAAATTTTATTGATGCTGCATATAGAATTCGATGAAACTAATGTAATATAATTATTGCAATGTTTGAATTTGATATCACTAGTGGCAAATAGGGCAGCTAAGTGGCTCAGTGAATAGCGTGCCTGAAGTTGAGTCAGGGAGACCTTAGTTCAAATTCTGCTTCAGACAGTTACTAGCTGTGCTGCCTTCAGCAAGTGGTTTAACCCTATTTTCCTCATTTTACTCTTCTCTAAAATGAGTTAGAGAAGGCAACAGCAAACCGCTTCAGTATCTTTACTAAGAAAACTCCAAAAGGAGACTTGAAGAGAGAGACACTACTGAAATAGTTTGATAATAAACATTCCTAATTGTGAAAGTCATATAATGGTGTTTGTCATGAAGAGCTGGAGGAAGACATCATTTGTACTTTTATTCTTAATAGAACCTTAAAGAAAATATTCCTTTGAAAAAGTTATTACATATTTAGTAGTTAAATGGAAATGGAGTGATAAATGTTGGCACCTAACAGGGGGAGAACACAATCCAAATGGGAACACAAGGCAGTAGGTATATAGAGAAGATACGCCAACTCCTCAGAAATACCCATACAATTTGGAGAGCATGATATAGTCATCTTGACTCTAGGATATGTGGAAGAGGCATGCATGCAAAGGACAGAAGCTGGAGATAGAGATGGTAATTCCTGCATTGGATTAGACTAACTCAACACTTTTGATTATAGGAATTATATCCATTTAAACAATCTCTTTCTTAAACGTGGTTCAGGTATATCATGTAAGTCTATGTGGGAAAATGCACTAGCTACTGAAACTTATGTTTGGAAATGATTCTGCCAGAAAGGGAAAAAAACATATATATATATATATATATATATATATATATATATATATATATATATATATATATATATACTAAATGTGTGGTAAATCATCAAAAATTGCTCACAATTAAGAAGGGTGGGAGGGATAGTGCCTGCTTATTTTTCTTCTAAAAAAAGATGCACATTTGCAGTTGATACTTGATTACCTGTGATTATACATTTCCCCATTAAATGTAATTAATTATTAACAGAAGGTGTTATGCTTCTGACTCTGGAGAGACAAATAAGAGACATAGATTTGGGTAAAGGAAAGGTAAGTTCATAAATATATTTTCTTTGTAACCATGGTGGTAAAATTACATACAACTTCAATTGGAATAGACATTCCTTAGGGATGCTATTTTTAAGTTTCCATTAGTCCATCTCCATCCCAAATCCCCCCCAAAATACTAATTATTTTGAGGTGCCTTTTCCTATAAATGCAAATTAGTTTTATCTATAGCAAACATATAACCTATATTTACTTTTGGATACAACTCTGTTCATTCAAGTAGGTAGAGTTTAGTACTTTTAGTTTACTAATTTCCAGGGTAAGAAAGTTGATAAATCAAATATTCAGATATGTACCATCATTCCTCTATGGCCAAGGAATACTGATTTGAAATAAATATTTGTTTGCTTTTCTTCAATCTGTGGAACTTTTATCTCCTGGAAACATCTTTTTGTCAACTATTTTAATTGCTATATTCAAATCACAAATATGTTAGATCTGAAAACTAGTTAGTAGAGTGAATAGACTGTTGCCTGTTGAAATCAGGCAAACTTTGATTCAGTTATTCAATGGAGAAAATGTTTCAACAAATTTGAACAATGAAATTGTTGAACAATAAAATTGTAACAAAAATAAATAAAATTGGTAGGGTGGTAGTACTCAGCAAGTCAAAAAAATTACCATGAAATAAAACTTTGGTACTCTATAGTTTCAGAACTCATTGAATTTGGTATTTGATGCAATTTGATGAGAGAAAAAAAAAGCTTGCTAGAATTTGTTAGCATCAGAATCTTGGGAAGCATATGCCTGTTCCAGTGGAAACAAAGAGTTGTGTGTTAGTTTGAGAGCATAAAGAAGAGCACAGCATTGAGGATCTTTAGGAAATTCAAAGAGAAGAGCAATGGGTAGTGGTGGGAGGATTTTCTTTAGGTGAGGAGGCAAAGGAGGATGTCCCTATTTAATTAATCATTGAAATGTGTGCAAAATGGGTGGAAGTGCAAAACTTTATTGAAAAAATATCACCTTGATGAAGCTTTAACAAGCAGACTTTTAAATTTGTTAAATGACCAAACCATTTCCCTCTTTACAAGAATTTTGAAACAGACAAAAATAAGTATGACTTTTTTCTGGAGCCTTATTTTTATTTCAATCTTCTATTTATAGTTACATTCTTAAAGTCTCTCTCTCTGTGCATTCCTGATTCTGTTTTATTCTCTATATCAGTTCATATGTGTATATATATATATATATATATATTTACCCTGGTTTCTGCATTGCTCCTATTCATCATTTCTTCCAGCAAAGTACCATTCTATTATATTCATGGATGAAAATTTATTTAGTTCTCCACATAAAGGGATCTCATTTTATTATAATTATTTTCACAAGTATTTATGTTCCTAATATGTTCCAGATAAAAGCAGATAACATAAAAAAGCAAAAAATTAAAATATGTAAGCCCTCAGGGAGCTTGCAATCTAGTATATTTTTAAAGGATTTTACTATAGCTCATATGCTAAGAATTGCAAATTTGTCATTCATTTTTTAGTTCAATTCCCACTTTTTTCTTTGACCTAAACTCATCCTAACACTCTCTACTTCTTCTGGGTACTATTATTGCTTTTATTCAGCCATGAATTAATCTACCCTG
Organism: Monodelphis domestica; assembly: GCF_027887165.1. NCBI lineage: Eukaryota > Metazoa > Chordata > Mammalia > Didelphimorphia > Didelphidae > Monodelphis > Monodelphis domestica. Next base: position 153,338,646 of record NC_077232.1, read on the forward strand.
AGCTTCCTAATCTTGGCTTTTGTTCTAGATATTTCCAGGAGAAATCTGACTCTGGTTTGAATCTTTTTCTTATACTCTAAACATTGTTTGGATAATAGCAATTTCTATTTCTAGGGGCATGTTCTGTAACCTGTGTGAGGTGACTGCTCCATATATCCCAGCTTTGGACTATTGCTAGGCTGAGGTCAATTGATTAAACATATCTAATAGTCTGTATATGTTAAGAAAATAATGTTAAATATTTTAAAATAATTTTGTTTTTAATATTTTATATTTAAGGATCCAAATTTATACATTCAAATTTATTCAACAACCATTTATTTACTACTAGAAAATACCATACTAAATGTGTCACTAAATGTCGTTGCAAGAGATACAAAGATGATAAAAGAAAACAGTAAATTACCTGCATGCAATGAGGTTTGTGGTCTATTGTGTAAGATACAATATTTATACAATAGAAGCAGTAAGAATTTGAAAAAAAATGAACAGTTGAAAACCATCAGTTTGTAACAGAGAACAGCTTGTCTGATGTGCCCAGTAGCATAAACATCTGGCAAAACAAGAATTTAACAATATAAAAATCTAGTGCTAACATTCTTATTGAGAAGACAATGAAACAGAGTACCTCACTCTCTAGAAAAATCAAGTTACTAGGTGATATGACAATAGGAAACAGAAATATGAAACATGAATTACCCCAAAAATAGGGTGCCTTGGCCAGATATGTTCCTCATTTATATGTTTTAGTATGCATATTCCTTGCTCATATATGTCATCTATATCTGCCCCATCCTATGATGGTGGAAAAATAATCTGTTTTTATTACATAAATGGAAATAATATTCCTTGTTACTTATTTTGCTATGCTGTTCAATTAAATATATTTCACTTTAGACTAATGTGTAGTTTGGTAGGGTGGCAAAAGAAATATAATTTTTCCTTCATGGATTTTCCTCTAATGTAAATGATATATTTTTTCTTTCACAGCATTTAATATAACCTTTTGTCTTTGGAAAAAATGAGGGATGGCAGAAAGAGGATGGATCACAAAGTGTCAGATTATTGAAATTATGTTACGATGTGGAAAGAAAAAGCAAAAAACTCAAAAAACATGCAACACGGAAGACTTGTGAGCTATGGTTAGTAGATGGATTTTGATTCAAATCAAGTTGTAGCATTTAAGGAGACAAAGTTAGTGGGGATGTAAGGGGTGAACCTTAATGAAAATTCTGTCAAGAGAAATGGATTTGGAGTCTTATGTTTATGTATATCATAAAAAAAGAACCAGATTAATTGTTTAGGGCATGTTTAGAGTAGGAAGTGATATTTAGTTCTGGACATATTGAATTGGAATAACAAACATTTTAGTGTTTTAAAAAGTATTCGTTCAAGGGCAGAGCCAAGATGGGGAAGTGGAAGAAGCTAATGAGCTCTCCCTTCATTCTCCACTTCTGGAAGCAGTGCTTCCAGAGGCACTGGCCAGAGCAGTGGAAGAAGCAGCAACAATTGGAAGTTTTATACTCCTGGTGACTGGTGGTAGACTAGTTACCACATTTGTAGGGGAAATATGAAGAAATGGACAGTAAAGCTTATACTAGTGGAGGACCTCAACATTCTTTCCCAGAGCCAGGTAAATTTAAACAAAAAATAAATAAGAAGATGAAATTTTCAAAAATTAGATATGCTAGATCTCTCCAGAAATGTAATAGTAGAAGAAAAGAGAATATCTTCTTCTTTGCTGTATTTGGCACCTTCACAAAAATTGGTCAAGGACTATACCCAAAGTGTTAAAGCTATCTTTAGTTATATAAAAAATGTTCCAAATCATTATTGACTAGAGAAATGCAAATTAAAACATTCCTAAGCTATCACTTAATAACTACCAGACTGCCTAACATGATAAAGGAAAATGATTAATGTTGGAGGAAAAACTTGGACACTAATAGACTATTGGTGGAGCTGTGAACTGATTACTATTACTAAACTATTTTGGAGAGTTATCTAGAACCACATCCAAAGTGCCATAAAATGCATATCCTTCGACCCAGCATTACCACTACTACATCTATATCTCAAAGAGACTAAAGATAGGGGAAAATACCCACCTTGTACAAAAATATTTGTAACAACTCTTTCTGGGGAAAGATTTGAAAATTGAAGGGATGTCTATCTGAGAATAATTGAAGATATCGAGCCTTGAGAAATGACAAATAAGGTGATTACACATATTCATACACACAAATACACACAAAACCTTGGAAAGATTACATGAAGTGATTACAGTTGATGAGAGTAGAACTAGGAGAATGTTGTATACAGTAACAGCTATGATGTATGATGAACATCTGTGAATGACTTAACTATTATCAACTAGGCAAGTATACAGGACAGCTCTAAGGTGCTCACGACATAGAAGGAACAAATGGAGTCCAAGTTCTAATTGAATCTTATCATTCTTCACTGTATTTGCTACATGAAATTTTCTCTCATGCAAGCAATATGTATGTTCTTTTGCAATATGATGAAAATGAAAATATGTACTGTGTGATGATACATGTACAATCTATATCACATTATCTGTTTTCTTAGGCAGGGGAAGAAGTAAGAAGAAGGGAGAGAATATGGGTTGCAAAATGTTAGAAAAATGCAATAAAAATTAAATTAAATATTAAAAATAATTAGAGGTAATAATGGGAATAATAATATGATTCAAACTGCATTTGGACTCTATCTGTTCCTTTTATGGAAGTAGATATCCTTTTCACTCATGAGTCCCTTGGAGTTGTCCTGGATTCTTGCCCCATTAAAATTTTTAAGTCATTCATGTTGATCATCATATGTTATTCTCATTAATGTGAAATATGTTTTCTTGCTTAAGCTCATTTCACTTTGCATCATTTCATTTGTCTTTCCAGGTTTATTATGGTTGACTTGTTTGTTGTTTCCATTACAATTATATATCACAACTTCTTCAGTCATTATCCAATTGATGAATGTCCCTTCAATTTCTAGTTCTTTGACACCACAAAAAGCTGCTATAAATATTTTAGAATATATAGTTTCTTTCTTTTAATTATTTATTTCCTATTTTCTCTAGTGTAAATAATATGTCTCTTGTTTTATAACATGACAAATAGGGAAATATGTTTTATATGATAATATATGTGCACCTTATAAGATATTACCTGCCTTCTTGGGGAGGGGAAAAGGATGGGAGGAAGGGGAAAAAAGACTGAAATATTTCTTTTTGAACAAAGGTAAATTGACAATTGATTTCTCTTTGATAATTATATTTATTATAATTTATTATGTATTTCTAACAAGTTATATATATAATATTTATGTTACATTTATGTTATATATAAAATATAAATACATATTCTTAAAATACAAAAATTGGTCATGAGATAGTCAATAAATATTTCATAAGCAATGCAAAAAAAGCAGGAACATTAATAGGATGCTATTCATATCATAATGTCATAAAATTAAATTCAATAAAGGCCTATAGAGTAGTTTAACAATTAGTTGGAAACAAAGTTGTCTAATTTGAAAGAATGAGTTGATCCTATAGCAAATCCTAGAAATATCATTGAGGAAAATGATAACAATGGGACAAAATACTAAAAATTGTGTGGTACAGCCCAAGCAATATTTACAAGAAAATGTATCTAAATGCTAATATCACTAAAAGAGATCAAGGACAGGCCAATGAGTTGGGCATTTAACTAAAAAGAATGAAAAAAAAATTTAAAAATTTCCAGTTAAACACTACAATGGAACTTTTGAAAATCAGAGGATAGATCTATAAAATTAAAAGTAAAATAAAATTTACAATATTTATTTTAAAAACTCAATAAAATTTATAAATCATTGTTTTATTTGATTAAAAATTATCAAACCCCCAAAATTGTGAATGAACTACAAATAAAGACAGAGTTAAAGCAATTAGTCGATATTCTTTTAAAAACCCAATTACATGCCAGTAAAAGTGACAATCTAAATGAAATGGATGAATATTTAACATATTTAAAATATATATATTGTCTAAATTAAAATAACAGGAAATAAAATAATTAAATAGTCCTTTCTTAGCAACAGTAATTCAAAGAGTCATAAATCAATTCAGTAAGAAAAAAATCCCAAAGACCAAGGGATTTCTAAATAAGTTCTATCAGTCATTTATGAAAAAAAAAATTACCATGATATTATACAAAGAATTTAAAATAGGTTAAAAAAAAACCCTTCCAAGTTCCTTTAACAACACAAATATGATTTTGATACCTTATCCAGAGAGAGTGAAAAAGAGATAGAAATTCTAGGCTCATTACTCTAATGAATATTCACATAAAATTTTACAGTAAAATATTAGCAATAAAATTAAAGCAATATATCAAAAAGAATGTATGTTATATCAAGTAGGATTTATGTCAGAGCTAATTCAATATTATGAAGATTATAAGCATAATGGACCATCATAATAATAAGTGGTTTCATAAAAAAATGATAAGGCCTATATTAACAGATCTTGAGAGCTGCATCTCTCTAGAGACTGGCTCTGGGGGAGAAGAGAGAAGAGAGAAAAGTCATGCATAGATGAGAAGTTGACAGGGTCTAGAGGATCATGAATGCACTCATGGATTCCAGTTTTATTGAGCAAAAAGGTCCAATATTTATGTGATTTTACCAAAGAAATATTGCATCATTGAAAGCCAATCAGTACTCTTAAGCTTTACATCAGCATGAGCCAATGGAGTGAGGAGAGGGGAACGGGGCAGGTGCAAATTCAGTCATGCACAGAATAGAAAGAGTTTTTGTTTTTTGCATATATGTGTCTATGAAGATATAGCTTCAAGGTATCTTGCCTAAAATAGTGCTAGACCTTGCAGATATTTCTTGTCTGAGAAGTCTGGCCAATAGCTGGGGTCCACTTGAAAAAATTGACTTAACTTATTATCTTGGAGCTAACCTTGGCTCTGTCAAACTGATGCATGGTGACGTAAAAACAGACCGCAAAACATTGTGCACATTAACAAAAATGGTGAAATAACATCTACGTGAAAGACTTGGTTATTCAGATACAGTCAATATATTCAGTCAATATAACAATTCAAGATAATTTCAAAGGACTCATGAGGAAAAAAATGCCATCTACTTCTACAAAATTTATGCACTCTGAATGCAAATTGAAAAATAATGATCTCACTTTATTTTTAACTTTTATTTATTTAGCCAAAATGTACACATTTTATATTATTTCACATTGTGATTGAGAGAAATAGGCAGAGAGAAGAGAAGAAATGCAAAAGAAGAAGAGCTCAAGAGAAAGATGATGGAACCTTACAGACCCCAGCGAGAGAAGGGAGGGATTCTATAGAAAGTTGTAAAGGAGAGCCAAAGCTGATCTTGGAGTGGTCTGGTTGCTACACCACTTTACTTCTCTCTGACTAACCTCTCTGAAGAGGTGCTTGGCTTTTATCCTCCTTGACCTGGCTGAATTGAAAGAGTCTTACGCAGTGAAGATCTCAACTTAATAGAAAGAACTTTTAAACTGAAGCCTTCTTTCAGAGATAGTAGATTTATAGCTTAGGAAACCCCTTTCCCTCTATCCTGTTGATTTCCCTATCCCCTCTTTTCCAAAAGAGAATAAATTGAGATCTTTTACTATAAGAAGCTGTCTTTAACTTTATAGTAGGAAGGAGAATTTAAATAGTGAAAAAGGAACATTGGGGAGGGGCTGAGTCATCATCTGGTAGGCAAGGGCTTCATTAGGCTGCCTAGCAGGGAGAACAAAAAGGAAGATGTGTCTTGGAATCAAGTCCCCTTTTTCCTCAACATGCTTCCTGGGGTAACATCTATTCAGTCCCCATCTCTCAGTATTCCCCTCCAATACAATATGTATGATTAATTTTATATTTTGGCTTTCCCAATGAATAAGAGAAAGGTAGAAAGGATAGAGAGAATGTAAAATCAAAATTTTAAAAGAGAATGTCAAAAATAAGCTTGTAAATAAATGAATGAATGGCTAAAAATATTTAATAAAGGAAATGCTAGCTGTTGCCAGAGCCAAGATAGCAGAATCCAGACAGTAGCCCAGAAGACCTCCCACAATATTCATCTCCAAATACTTTTAAAATGATTCCTTAAATCAAATTTTGGGGCGGCATAGTTAAAATGGTATGTTAGTTATTTTTTTCCAGTGACTGAAACTTTAGGAGGTCAGAAAGAGATCTATGATATTAGTCAATTGTATAGCAGCAACCTGAATAGTGGTCCTTGGAGGTAGCTGTGACATCATCAGTCTTAATATCAGAAGCAGATTCAGGAGCTCTCATTCCAGATATTATAGTAGGGATCGGGGGTAGGAAACCTAGTCAAAAAGGATTATAGGAGATCTTTTAATGGCACTGGGTATAGCTGGTTCTGATTGGCAACTCTATTGTCCAAACACAGTTTGGGTCACAGTTCCAAGTTAGAGAGGTATGCCTATAGTCAGTCAAAAGGGAATAGGAATCAGGGTAAAAGTTCCAAGGCAGAGAGAAAAGCTAGTTGTTGGAGCTGAGGGGAATGCATGAGGCTTCCTAACATTTATAGAGCTGAGAAAAGCTTTAGCTTTTGTAATTTCATGGGCTCAGGGACCATCTCTGTAAAAGAGTAAAATGACATAAAGATCAGAGTGCAAATAAGGAGAGCAGTGACCACAACTTTCCCTGGATCACAGTAGCTTGATAGCAACAAAAACTTGCAGTCTCTCAGAGCTAGCTTTTTAAATGGCAGCTTGAAAAAGCCTAAATGTTGTAAGTTTCTGACTATCCAGGTTAATGTAAAGTTAAAATTAAGAAACAGAGTGGAAAACTGAACAAACAATAATAACAAAGACTTTGCTAATGAAAGGCTACCTTAATGGCAGAGAAGACCAAGAAACAAACCACAAAGAAAGTAACTTGAAAATAGTTACAAGCAAAGCATCACAGAAAAATGTTTATTGAAGGTAATTTCCAAGAGAACTCTTCTAAAATTAAAAAAGGAGGGAATGGCAAAGAAAAAAAATGGAAGAGTATATGTGCAAGATTAAAATTAATACCAATAATTCCAAGTATTACATTTTATAAGGTTTATTAATAATCACTTGAAGTAAAAGAAATAAAAGGACAAAAGTAAAAGCCTGATTAAAGAAAGCTTTCTCAGCTGTGTTTGTAGGAAAAGAGTGAGAGGGAGGAGCTACACAAAACTTATATCCTTCCTATGTTAGCATATAATGTTAGAAGGAACATGGGAAGCTGGGAAAGAGAGTTTCTGGGGAAACAAGTCTAATTATGCATATGAAAAAGATGAAGACAATTGTGAGAAGAGAATTAATAATTTGACAAAAGAGGCATGAAAATATTGAAGAAAATAATATTTTAAAACAGAATTGTCCTAAAGATAAAAGAAGAAGAATATTTGAATAAAGAAAAGCAGACCAATTCAAATAGAAAAGGTAGGTACAAAGAATCACTAAGTAGAACTTTAAAAATTGAGCAAGTGGAAGCATATTACCCTATGATACAAACAAACAAAAAACTCCAATAGCTCAAAGTTGAAAGAAAGAAAATAACTGAAAAAATGCAATGTCTTATCAGAAAAAAAATTGACCCCAAAACATATATTTTAAGACTTTGTGGATTACCTAACAGTCATTATTAAAGAAAAAAACTTACACATAATATTTTTATAAAGTATCAATCAAATTTATAACATTTTACAAATTTTACAATATTACAAATAAAAATTTGTAATTTACAAGACTATTTAAAAGACTATTAAATCATCTTTTTGGACTATGACATTAATGTGTTTTTCTCTTCTTTTCCCCAGCTGAATTGAAGTTACTTTAATTTATTAAAATTTTGTAATATATTTTTTTGCAAGTGTCTTAGCCCATCCCTCATCTCCCCACATCATAAAAGACAACATCTGGAAGACAAATATGTATATATAAATTATGTCTTTCCTGTATCCATTTTTCATTTAAAAATATTATTGGACATATAAGTTCTCTTCCCTTTTTTCTGATCTCCTTAGGAAATAGAACCAGCAATGATACTGTTAGATCTAAGCATATACACAGTTTTATAACTCTGAGTGGAATTCTAAATTGCTCTTCAAATGTTTGGATCAGTTCACAGCTTCACCAAAATTTTATTAGTCTCCCCATTTTTCCACATCCCCTCCAATATTTGTGGTTTTTCCCATTTGTCATTTTAGCTAATCTGATGAGTGTGAGAGTATATCTCAGAAGTTTCTTGATTTGTATTTCTCTTATCAGTAGTGATTTAGACTATTTCATCATATACTTTGATTTCTTCATTGGGAAAATTGTCTGCAATAATCTTTTGTTCATTTATCAACTGGTCAATGATACTTGTTCTTATAAAATTGGCAAAGTTCTCTATTTATTTTAGGTATGAGAACTCCATCCAACAGGCTGCCTATAAACATTTCCCCATTTTCCTGCTTTCTTTCTAATCTTGGCCACAGTTGTGTTTTTGGTACAAAAATATTTCAATTTAATGTACTCAAAATTATACATTTTACATATCACAATGCTCTCTCTGTTTGAATCATAACTTCCTTTCCTATCCATAAATCTTATAGGTAATATATTCCCTGTTCTACTAATTTACCTATAATATCTCTTTTTATGCCTAGATCACAAATACATGTTTATTTATATTAGTGAATAGTGCAAGACCTTGGTCTATATCTAGTTTCTACCAAACTACTTTCTAGATAGCCCAGTAATTTTTATCTTATTTTTTTCTTTTTTCAGTCAAGTTGTGCTTAACCTATTTTTACTTTGAGTGGGAGCATTTGAATATGTTTCATCTTAAGAGAGCATCATTTATAGGAACATTGATGTATTTTAAGTCAATATATACATTACATCAAAAAACATTTATTTTCAAGATTTTTGTAATGTGACATTGTTTTTATGGTATCCATTATGTTTTAAATTATACATAATTTATTTTATTTTTAACAATATAATGTGGATTTCTTGGTAGTACCAAATGATCCCATTATTCAGACTGCTAAACTGTTGCCTTATGTAGGCCACCTACTACTGGAGAAGCAGCTTTTATAGTAGTGAAGAGCAACATGGCTGGAACCATGGGGTAGCTGTCAGACAAGAAAGTAATCATAAACCAACTTTTTATTGCCTTAAAAATAAGTATGTAAGTTAAAGTCAAGTAGAATAAATAAAGTAGTCTCAAGAGAAATTTCACAAATACTGTTTTTCCTGATAATTTTTCCCTGCTAATTGTCAGTTTTCCTTTTTTTTTTCCAGGAACTTTATGACAATAGTAAATCTGAGAGGACACTTCCTCCCTACAAACAAACCGAACTTGTTTTTAGTTGCTTAGAATATTAATGGATAACTTTGAGTGATAAATAGAAATACAATACAATGATGGAACAATGACCTATTCCCTGTATTCATTCTCTTATACCATATAAGGTGGTTTCTTGGAATGTAAATTTTCACAGGATGTGGGGTTAGTAGAAAGTTGAAGAAAGTATGTTTTACAAACACCTAAATTACATTCATGACACTTGTCAAAAATGAAATCTTTTATTTTAAAGCTAAATCAATAAAAATAATCTGGATGTCATGCCCTTCTTCTGGCTATTCCCATTACTGCTCTATATGATTTAATCTCACTTGTAAATACTGACAGGAGAGAAGCTTCTGTGGATCAATAAATCTTTATAGTGATTTTGATAGAAAATCTCTGTTGTGTAAAAATTAAAAATATGTGTAAGTTTCTCTTTGGTAACATACATTGATGACCCTTTCTCCATATTTCCTCATGACATCATATCCCAAAGATTCTGTAAACTATAGATACAGTCAAGAGTTTCCATATGTGTGCCAAATGTACAAAGTGAGATCACAGAAGGGTGTAAGCAATCAGAGGACTGTGGTATTCCTGATATGTATAGTAGAGTTATAGGATAAGTATAGTAAATGGAATGTCTAAAACTTCTGATACTCATTTATAGAAAGTGTTCATTTTATGTAGGTCTGAGACTTCTCTGTAGCTATTTTTTAATAAATTCTGAAACATAGTTTCTAACTTTTTTTGCCTTTCTTATTTAACCCCACATTTCCTTTGGAAACAGAAAGTATTAAACTATAAAGATATTAACTCCTTTTTCTCTCTACTCTACAGGCTATATGAAATTTAAATGGAATAATTTATATGAAGTACTTTATTAACTTTTGGACACTATATAAATATGTGTCATTATCAAAAGGTAGAGGAAGAAATATTTGTACACTCTCTTTAAACCCAATGTTCTTTCCAATGTTTCACTTCATTTGTTTTAAACTGCTGAACTTCAATGCATTAGGCATTAATTCTTTCTGGAAATAGGGAATGTCATTTGACTCCAAAACCATTTAGAAAACCAAACATATAAAGGCATACAGTGGAAAATGACATATAAATCTTTAAGAAAATTATTTTCAGAAAGAGAAGAGTGGGCTGAAATGATCAAAAAATCTAAAACATTATTGCAAGCATTTTTGTGGGGAACCTCTTGAATGACCATCTCAGGCAATGATCATTAACATACTCAGAATAGTCTGATTACTTTCTTTATGCTGTACGAATAGGATAGATAATTAATTGAACTCTAAATTGAAAAGAAGCAAGATTGTGAGTTGGATAGCACTTAGAAGAGTAATGTACTTGATTATTAAAAGTATTAAAGAAAATGTTTATTCTTTATTGTTTAAGAGCAGAAAAGTATTTTCTAGAATAAAATGAAACACTTCAATTTTTCTTGAGTAAAATTAGATCCTATTTTCACATGTCAATTAAATTCAGTTTAAAAGCATTTATTATATGTAAATCACTGTGATTACTAATAGACAATGAGAAGATATGAATGGGATATGGTACCTGCTTTTGTGGGTAATAAAACAATATCACACATATGTCACTTTAATATTTTCAAAGAATTTTAAAATATATTACTTTTGCATTTAATTCTACTGACAAACTTGATAGATGGATACAATAATTATCTCCTTCTAAAAGTGAGAAAACTGGTGTTGAGAGAGGATAAAGATCATAAAATGAGTAAGTATCTGTGGCAAAGTTCAAAGTCGAGTCTTTCTGGCTCTAAATATAGTACACTACTAAAACCTTCCTTTAATGGTCTTACAATGCATTTAAAAAGGAAACATCTATGCAAATAATAATATTAATTTAGAGACATAAGTTGTGTCACAAGGCATTGTATGAAAAACAATGAATGTATAGATAAAAGATAATATAGATTAATTGCACTACATCACTAGAGGGAAAGTCTGATATATTCTCTCTGAGAGATTGTCAAAAATCAGTTTAATCCTCTTGGCAAAGGGTGACTTTAAAGGTAAAACTTGGGAAATCATGCCTACAAAAACAATAGTTGATGCAATGAGAGTAAATGGGCTTTTATTATATTATTTGGGCTCTGTTTCCTATTCAAAACCATGAATTGATATTAAGCTACAAGAGCCTATAATTGTTTTTGGATGAATCAAGTCTATGCTTGTGTGGGGAAGTAGGGTAAAGTTGATTAGCAAAATGACTTGAGAAAACATTGATCCATGTAAAGAATGCAAATTGATAATCCAAGAAATTTTAGGAACTGCCTAGAAAATGGGGCAAAGAGAAACGACTAGGTAAGATTTAGAGAATAAAAACTGAGATATTTATGAGGACAAGAAAATATAAAGGATAAAGAAACATTGTGTGACCATATTAAAATTCTTATTAAACAAGTGGTTACTGAAAAAGAGAGGGTGATTTTGAGAAAAATATTAGATGAACTAGGTTTCCATTCTCTTTATTTAGTCACTCTACATGTTTATTTTATTTGTAATAATTCTTCTATTTTTTTCTAGGTTTTGCCTGAAGGTGCGAAAAAAGCTATTATTGAAGGAAAATCATTTGGGTATAAACAATACTTATCCATTGAAAGTACTTGCCCTGGTTAGACAATATACATTATTTTTCTCTAAGATTTTTGTCTCTGCCCTTGTCCATAAAGATTTTTCTAGATTCATACTTCTTGATTGCAAACCTACCCAAAATGCTGGAGAGAAATTTCTCTATCTTTCAGTTAAGATTATGAGTTACTAGTGCAATACCCAAGCTTCTCTCTATCTTTTAAAAATCTCATTCTTGATCCATTACTAGAGTACTTCTTCCAAGTTATTGAACAGTGTTTCAATAATCATAAATAGAAATTCTTATTAAGTTGAAAGTAGATATGAAACATGGAAAGAAAATAATAATCTGGCCTAAAGTCTTTTCAGTAGTCCAATTAGCATCTGTGTTCTTTTCCAAAATTATCTGAAGGAAAAATTAGTAGAACTACATATATTTAGTGATAAAATTTGGAATCGAGAATAATTCAGATTTTAGTTATGATGAAATTTATCTTTGCCAAGTGAAAATATGATTTCTGGAATGATATTTGAAATATTTAAGAATATAAACTTTAAAAAATGTACCAGTCAATAACTTTAAGGTACATATTTACATGTAAATTAATATGTTAATTAAAAAAGCTTTCATCTCAAACTTGTGCTATGCTACATAACAATTATGTGAAAAATAACAACTCTATTTCTTTAAAATGCTATTTTTCATTTTTTCAAATTGGGCTTTTCTCCAGTTAATCAGAATTCATGACATTTAGCTTTGTTTTACCTTTTGGCTTTAGTGTAATTTATAATTTGAAAGTTTTAATATGTATTTTTCAAAAAGAAAACATATGAATGGGGTTAGGTTGTCAAAATATGTAAAGTACTTTCCAATCCTCTTAAAGACATCACATTTTAGGAGGATAATACATTATCTTGTGAGTAAAGAAAGGAAGGTTGTCAGGATGTGGAGATATGTCAAGTTTATATAAGAAGGTTAGTGAAAGAACTGGGGAATTTCTGTTGTAGAAAAAAATACTTGAGGGGTATGTATGATTATTGCTTTTATATATCTTAAAGTGACATGCGAATAAAGGATTATTTTATATTGCTTGACAATAGAAAACAAAACTAGAACCAGTTGGTAGAATATACAGATTTACATAACAATGAAATTCTTAAAATTAGAGTTGTTTTTATGCTACAATGGCATTGTGATATAAGTAGTATTTGGTATCCACAGAGGCACTTATGGTTAAATCCAGAGGGCTACTTGCCAAAGATGCTGTTTCAGAAGGCCTTGAAGAGAATGACCGCTAATGTCTCTTCCAACTCTGAAAAACCATTTTTTCTCTGATTAACAACAGATTTCCATCCTAAAATTTCAGTATCTTGAAAAGAGAAAAACTGAATGTGGGCTTTAGCTAGTTAGGGTTATTTTTTTTAACTTTTTCTTGTCCAATCCCTCCACTAGATGGCAGCATGTCATCAATCCAAACTGGTGGCCCTGGTGACAATTTGCAAAAGGTTTATTAGACAATGTCAACTAGAAATAATTTAGAGTTATAATTTTTTCCTATAAGTTTTTTTTGATTTATTAATATGAGAAAATTATAGCCAAATCAGGATTTTGTTTTAAGGGATGCTAATCCAAACAGGAAAAATGCCACCATTCTTAATTATCTTCACTAAATCAGATTTTTGTGTATGTGCATTTTAAAATTTCTTACTCATATATTATATTGTATTTTATTATTGTGGACATGTAATTTTATATATATATATATATATATATATATATATAATTTTATTTCTTATTTCAAATATAAATGTAGACAGTCATTATGCCAAATTTAAAGGAACATGACATTTATTTTATACTGACCTTATTTTTCTTAAATATATACTTTATAACACAATCTCATGTCATCTACTTTTATCTATAAGTGTTGTATTGTACTTATAATTGCTGAACTAGAAAGTACACACACACAGACACATAGACACACACATATATAAATGACCCTATCATATACTGACACCTTCTACTAGAAAAAAACAGTGGTATTTAAAAATAATACTTTTCTTTTAAGGTTAGTAATGAATACTGGAGGGAATGTGGCAAAGTTGGGACATTAATGCATTGCTGGTGGAGTCATGAATTGATCCAACCATTCTGGAGGGCAATTTGGAACTATGCTGAAAGGGCACTAAAAAGACTGTCTGCCCTTTGATCCAGTCATAGCACTGCTGTGTTTGTACTCCAAAGAGATAATAAGGAAAAAGACTTGTACAAAAATATTCATAGCTGCACTCTTTGTAGGGACAAAAAATTGGAAAATGAGGGGATGCCCTTCAATTAGGGAATGGCTGAACAAATTGTGGTATATGTTGGTGATGGAATACTATTGTGCTCAAAAGAACAATGAACTGGAGGGATTCCATGTGAACTGGAACAACCTCCAGGTATTGATGCAGAGTGAGAGGAGCAGAACCAGGAGAACATTGTACACAGAGACTGATACACTGTCATACAATTGAACGTAATAGACTTCTCCATTAGTGGCAATACAGTGATTCTAAACAACTTGGAGCCATTTACAAGAAAATACATTATCCACATTCAGAGGAAAAACTGTGGAAGTAGAAACACAGAAGAAAAACAACTGCTTAATCACATGGGTTGATGGGGATATAATTGTGTATGTAGACTCTAAATGATCACCCTAGTGCAAATATCAATAATATGTAAATAGGTCTTGATCAATGGTACATATAAAACCCAGTGGAATTATGCATTGGCTATGGAGGGGGGGGTTAGGGGAGGGAAAGAATATGAATCATGTAACCATGGAAAAAATTCTAAATTAATTAAATAAATTTTTTCAATAAAAAATAAAAATAATGCTTTTCTTTTCAAATAAAATCTTAGAGTCTCATGGAATAATATAAAATCTTGATATTAAGAAATTGAGGAAATTTCAATGTAAACTTTCAAATGTTTGAATGAATTTTGAAAAAAGGTCTAATTTCAAGAAGTCTGATGATTTATGAGGTTAGATACAAATAGAAAAACTTGACCACATTTATTGTCTACTGATCTTTTTTAGTTTGTTGAGTCATTCCACTGTGAGAAACCAACTCCTGCATGGATCCACAGTCTAGCTCATCAGTACCCTTGTGATCTGTAGCTGCTTTTATAAAGCTTTATTTATTAAGTGTGAGAATCCATATTAATCAAAAAAAGTGTCATTAGGTAGAAATAGGCTTGGAAAAAGAAGTGAGCTGTGAAGCATAAAATGCAGAAATGTCATGTTATTGGCAGGGAATCTGTGAGGTCTTAGGTGGTTCCTCTTATTTTTCTTTTACAGTTTGGACATTTGAAGGCAATTCTTTTATAAGCAAGAATATCCCTCCAATTTTCCCCCAAATGTGAAGAGATTAGTGTCTGAAAACTATAGGCCCCCAATTTACCTTTCAATACTAAAAAAATTCTTGCATGTATAAATAAAGGGGAAAAAAAGATTGTATTGAGTAGCTAAAAAAGGAAATGATTTTGCAAAGAGCCAAAGGGAAACATTCTGGTATATTTTATATGCAACCCTAGAGTCAACAAGCCTTGAAGATTTGCATAAATCTTCAGTGGTGGATAACTTAACATCACAGGGGCACAGGAGGTGAGAAGTTGACATGAACATTTGGGAGAGGAAAAACGTTCTCTCTTAGTTCATAAAGAAAGCATTTTAGATCAGAAACCCAGAAAGAAAAAAGAAAGGAAAGAAAATTTACAAAGCAACATAAATCTCAAGAAAATAGAATAAATGAGAAATAATAGCAAAGTTCATTTTGAATGTACTGGAGTTTATTAAAGATAAGGAAAATAGTCTTAAGTGAAAAGAAAACAAAACCTGTAGGGTTTTTTTTTTTTAAATGACTTGATATTTCACCATGTTGGATATCCAATCACCCCCAGGCTGAGACTGCAAATTTGGCAATTTCATCCAGTTCCTCACCTTGACTTGGCACTTAAATTTTCCCTGAGTTCATTGACCTGGATTTATCTGTCTTCTCAATAGGGGAAACTGGCTACTCAGTGCTTTAATTCCAACTTCATCTCAGATTTGTAAGAAACAATTTTATTTCTTTTTTTTTAAATCTGTGGAGCCCTCCCTAGTAAAAAAGGAAGTAAATGAGAAAAAAGTACCCAAAGTATAAATATGGATCAAATATACTACAGATAGTTTTAGTCATACACAGAGAGGAAAAAATACAAAGCAATGAAGCATATTGAAAATTACTCTAATCAATTGAGGACATAATTGTCTCCTTGAATATTTTCTAATAGTTCCTTTTAATTAGTCATTTTACATTCTCATGAATATAACCTGACCAGTGCCAAATGACATCTTTCTTTCTGGTTATCTTCCTATTTCCAATTAGGCATACTTACTCCTGTAGCTTTTACTGTCATAAAAGTTGTAGAAGCTGCTACATTGATGCCTTCATAACCAGGAAAAGAAAGATACTATCATTCAATATCTTACAATACTACATGTTAAGAAAGCTGCCCCTACATATATCATGGGGTAGAATTGTGTAGCTCAAAGGGAGCCAAAATAGGTATCTTTAGCCTCTTCTCTCTTCATCCTCTTTCAAAGGACACTTTAATTCCATCCAGGATGGGAATCAGTAGGCAGTTGTCCAAAGTTTGACACTGCTCTCCTCAGAGAGAGGGAATAAGAGAATAGATAGAATTCTATCTATATGCTCCCTTAAATATTATTAGTCTCTGAGATGAAACTGACAGCTCCACTGATGTCAACTTCTTCCAGAAGTTTTTTTTTTCTTTTCTTCAGCAAACTGAAATGGAGTTGCCATCTGCCATCTTCTCTTTCAGAGAGAGAACTCAGAAATGCCCAAAGTGACTGGAGAATGTGAAGTTACTGAAGATACCTGAAAGGACTAAGAGCACTATGTACTAGAGTACTAAGAACAAAGAAACAGTTCTCTCTCCTGCTCTCACCAACAGTCCTCATTCTCCCCTCATATTGTCTTCACCTAAATACAGGCAGTGGTTGACCCTAGTAAGGAGAAAGTTCCATACCAATGGGCTTTTAGATAAGAGTTTCATGTATATCCAAAGAAAGAAGAAACAAATAGGAAATGGATTTATCCTGAACATCAACTTGCCTAGGAAAAATGTATTCATGAAGTAGTCAGGTAAAAGAGTGTATGCTTCTATAACATGACCATATTGAGTCCTAATATTTCAAGCCAGGATATAAGGAAAATTGTTAGGCATGAATTTACTCCTCTTTTGTAGTGGAAGAGTACTAAGGAGTTAAATAAAATACTTTTTATCTCAAAATATAAAATTACCAGAAATAATAGGAAGCCATAAAGGACATCTCTGTCTGCTCTGAAATTGTGGGTGTAGGAACCTGCCATTACAAATGTCCTCAAGAAGTCCAATTCCAAGTTTCCTTGTGCCTGACTGAAATACCTACTAATCGGGGTCAAAAGAGTTGGAGGTCAAGGAAAGCCATGCAAGTGACTCTGGTTAGAAAAAGAAGTTCCAAAGGGCTATCAAATCAAGCAGCTAAAAGGTATATTGAAGAGTACTCTTGTCTTAGAGTCAGCAGTACGTGATTTTGAATGCCCCTTCAGAAATGTACTACCTTTAATATTTTGGATAAATCATTTAATAATTCTATGTTTCATTTTCCTCATCTGGAAATTAATGGAGTTGAATTCCACATCTCTTCCATCTCTAAATCTATTAACCTTTAAGTAGGAACATAGTGGGGTCTCTTTTACTTAATAGATAAAAATCTCCTTTATTTTACACACTAATTGCATGCAAAAATAATCTTTCAAGGTAATTGTAAAAGATTTATTTTCTTACCAAAGTTTTACTTCTGCATTTTTACTTCATTTCTTGGGAAAAGTTATTTCTGAAGTTTGGATTTTTTAGGGTTAGAATTGCTTAGGTTAGAAGTAGCATAATATGTAGTAAATGGAGTTCTAGAGCCAGGAGAACTGCTTCAACTTCTGCTTTAAATGCCAACTAGCTGTTGTTACAAACAGAAAATTTGTTATTTTAATTTCTATCATACTTTATTTTCCAGAGGTGACAAACAGAAATGCTCCCTGCTTGGTAAATTTCCACTCATTCTTTAATACTTCACATCCTCCACAAAGTCTCTTTTGATCCTTCTAGTCTGTAATGACCTCCTCAAAACTCACCCAACCCTTGATTCTTATTTCATCAACTTTTCATGGTTTAATGTACATTAAAGTGATTTGTATCTATGTCTCCTTAAAAGGCAGGTGCATCCTCTCTAAACTATGTATGTTTCCCATTAAGTGTCATGGTACTCTTCACCTAGTAGCTACTTAATAATTTTTTTTCTGAATTATACATAAAATAAAATTTGAGAAGGAATTAATGTATTCTTTTTATCTGAATGTTAACAGTTTTTTTTATGAGCAAAAATTCATTTGATAAACCCCCCTCTGCTGGAATTATTAATAACATAGTACTTGTCTACCCAGAACAAGCATACAAAACTGAGAACTTTATTTTATGTGCCTCAACATCCATATCTCAATTGTTTATGTTTAAGTACATGCATAGGAGTAATTTCACCATATAATTTTGGTGAGAGCTTTGATACTAGATCATTCCATGCCATTCTGGAAATGTCCCTTGATTTGTTCAAAGTCAGAAATTTCTAAGAGTGACCAGAAGAATGCATGGGGATCTTAGAGTTGAGTCTCTGAAGGAATGAAAGCAAAAGTACTTAGTTACTTTGTCCATAAAGATAGCCCCTTAATAGAAATGACCATAAGGATAAACTGGCTTAGTCACTAAGTTTGCATAAGGCACAGCTGAGTATATTTGTTATTCTAAAGGCTCAAGCTTATAGTTTTCAAGTAAACACACTTTTAGTTGTTTCTTAATTCCACAGATTTATTGTCAAAACAATTTAGACTAAGCAACGTGGTCATATCTTTATTCCAGGGCAAAAAGATGCCACTAATCTAATTACAGAATGGAATCTAAGGTAAAGAAAATTGAATTCAGTGAAAGTGTTTTTCAAAGAAGTGATTTAGATTAGCAAAGAAGTGATTGCTTCCCTCTACTATTGGGAGATTTGAAATCCTCCCATACCAAGTTAATAGAGGACAACTTGTTTTTTTATAGCAACTTGCACTAATTCTATTGTTTTCAGGAAAACATATTGGGATTGACTAGAATTCTTGAATATCACTTCCTATCATATTTAATGAATGAATTTCTATAATAATTTTCACATTCAATCCCATTAATGATTCTCGTTTTTACTTAAACTGTGTAGTAAATGAGAATTTTGATGGCTGATGCAGATAATTTGTGCATAGATGTGTTTATTTTATGTTTGTATCTATTTTAATGTTCTATTGATTTTTTCCATACTGTCTCAACTTGACACATCAATTAAGTGTCCTTGAATCACTATTATCTCCAGAATTGGGCTGGTTTATTACAACCTGACACTATCTAAGACCATAAATATATTAATACATAAATATATTATTAATCACTGATACATTATTTCCAAGACCATTGCAGATGGAAATTCTAGTGTTTGGAATTGAATTTTCTAAATAAATTTTTACTAATAAACTGATAGAGAGATTTTTCCTGAGGAAGTTCACTAAAACAAAGAAATTATTGGTATGGATCCTCCCCCCACCCCCCCCCCCCCCACGAAAAAGAAAAGAAAAAAAAAACTTTCTTAGTGAAAAAAAGAGAAATTAGACATTCTGGAAAGATCAATATAAGATTTTTATATGGAATGATTAAATCATTCTAAACATAATCCTTCTCTTCGACATCTTAAGGATGAAATATATGATCTTCTGACCGGAATTCAAAGCCCTTCATGAGGTAGCATCCTCCTGTTTTGCTAGTCTTCTTATACCTTGTTGACTGGCAAGTACTCTTTGAGTTAGTGACATTGGTCTCCTTGCTACTCTGGGAACACACCATCTCTTGTCTTTCAGCATTTTCTCTGATTTTCTCTGATTCTTTGCATGGAATTCATTCTTCCTACATCTCTGTCTCCCAGGCTCTCTTCAAAAGGAAGTTATTAGGTACCAATTAAAATTCCGCCTCCTACAGGAAGCTTTTGAGAACACTTCTGAATCCTACTGCCTCCCAATTATCATTTCCTATATATTCCATATGTAGCTTTTTAGATAAGGTTGTTTGCTTACTTCCTCTAGTAGTTTGTGAACTTCCTAAAGATATGAACTACTTTAGGTCTCTTTTTGTATCCTCAGAACTTAGGATTGTGACTGGCAAATGTTAGATGATTTAGAAATAAAAGTTTGCTGATTGATTCACCAAACATATTACACCTTTTCCTTGGTGTAAATACAGGTTAAATGGTCTCTTTTCCCTAATGTAAAAAACATACACAAGCTGATGTATATCTCTCCATTTATTTATCTTTTACTAAAATCTTTTCAGATTCCCTTCAGCTGATATTTCTTTTTCCATGCTTAAATAAAACCTAGATTTACCCCAAACCAATTGCAATGCCACTTACTATTTTCTTGAATACATTAACACCATATGAACTTCCTCAGTAAACCTCTTCTAGAATTCAAAAACACTTGGTAAATTGATATGTAGACATTGATTACTTTCCAAACAAACCATCATCATTCTTATATCTGTACAGTCTTTACTCTTCTTTCCCACACTTATCTACCTTAAAAGATAATCTTTTTTAAATTATTTTTCCACCTCTTATCATTAGTTAGATGGTACAGTTAAAGAGTGCTGGAATTGGAGGCAGGACAAACTGCCTTCCAATATAATGTCAGATATTAGCTTGGTAGATCTGAGCAAGTCATTTGGTATCTATCTGCCTCAGTTTCCTCTATTATTTTGAAGATTATTGAGAAATAATGAAATAATCTTTATAAGGCTCTATAGATTTTAAAACATTAGGTAATTGAAGCAATAATTATTGCTATTTTCATGCTACTTTTTCTTTCTTCTTTTTCATTTTTTCTAATTCCATCAAGGTTCTTGTGGGCAGAGATTATTTCATTTTGGGCTTTGTATCCACAGCACATAATAAAATGACTTTCAACCTTCTTTGGCAGTGTTGCATCAGTACCTGAATTTTAAATCAGAGCAACAGAAGTATATAGCACTAAATTACCTTGAAGTAAATAAGGCATACTAAAGTATGTTTATATTGGTTGAGTTTTCTCTTTTATTAATCTTTCCCTCTTAGTATGGCAATATTCTTCACCTTTAGCTTCCTGAATACCTTATTCCATGACTTTTGATCCTTTACTGTGGAAGCTGATAGGTCCTCTGTGATCCTGATTGTAGCTCTATGATATTTGAATGGTTTCTTTCTGGCTACTTGAATAATTTTCTACTTTGATTGGTGGTTCTTGAATTTAGCTATTATATTTCTGGAAGTTGTCATTTGGGGATTTCTTTCTGGAGGTGATCTCTGAATTCTTTCAATTTCAATTTTATTTTCTTGTTCAAGGATCTCTGGGCAGTTTTCTTTGATAATTTCTTGTAGTATGATGTCCAAGTTTTTTTCTTGATCATGGCTTTCAGGTAGTCCAATAATTCTCAAATTGTCTCTCCTAGATATATTTTCTAGGTCTGTTGTTTTCTTAATAATATATCTCATGTTTTCCTTTTATTTTTTCATTCCTTCAATTCGGCTTTATTGTTTCTTGATTTCTTATGAAATAATTGGTTTCTAGATGATCAGTTCAGATTTTTAAGACCTGATGTGCCTCTATCAGTTTTTGGTTCTCCTTTTCCAATTGGCCCATTTCTTCTTCCATCACTTTCATTTCTCCTTCCCACTTTTCCTCTGCCTCTCTTAATTGGTTTTTGAAGTCTCCTCTGAGTTCTTCCAGAATCTGCGACCAATCCATATTTTTCTTTTGGACTTTGTGTATTTTTTCCTTTGCTTTCATTGTTCCCTTCTGTGACTGTACCTCTCTCTTTATATCCATAAACTTTTTTTAGAGTTAAATGCTTTTTTGATGTTTCCCCATTTTCTCTATCTAATTACAAGTAAACTTGGGGGATGATGTGATGGTCTGAGGGCTGAGAGCTCTGAAAGCCCCCTCCCATTGTTAATTTGATTTACCCTTGAGATGCTGATAGCTGAAAGACTTCTCTCAATTTTAGGTATAAGCTTTTCATCTCACTCTTAACTTGATCAGGACATGGGCTGATCAAATTCTAGTCCCAGGCTTATGTAAGTTTTTGGTCTCATTGTGTACTTGATCCAATCACACACAACTTTGATTGTCCTGTCTTAGAACTCCACCCTGAGATTTGGGTAAAAAGACTAGTACTTTGTACTTAGTACTATCAGCCACCCCAAACTGTGTACTTTGTCCTTATCCCAAGCTCAGAATTAGATTCCTGGCTTAGCTTTGAGACCATAGGTATCAGCCCACATCAACCCAGACTGTCCTGGGCTTAGATAGACTTCTCCACAGTTTTGAAATTTCAAAGGGTGTGGATTGGCTTAGGCCATTATTTGCCCATGCTGGATCTCAGGGTCTGGATGTTGACTTGGGTATTAGTTTCTAAACCTGGAAGAGCAGATGAGGGATAGAGGTGTGTGGCTTGATCTTCCCTCCTTGTTACAGCCTCTTGTTGGATCTACTCTCTTCTAACCCTAATTTCCCATATGTTCTCTGCCTACCTTTTGTGTTTTTCTTGTCTTGAAAGTTGTTTCATGAATAATGAAAAAAAAGTGAAGGATGGGGGCCTAGCAGTACCAGAACTTGAACTGAACTATAAAGCAGTGGTCATCAAAATAATATGGTACTGATTAAGAGACAGAAGAGTGGATCAATGGAATGGACTAGGGGTAAATGACCTCAACAAGCTAGTATTTGATAAACCCAAATATCCCAGCTTTTGGGACAATAACTCACTATTTGACAAAAACTGCTGGGAAAATTTGAAATCAGTATGGGAAAAAATAGGTCTAAATCAATATCATACACCCATATCAAGATAAATTCAAAATGGATAAATGACTTAAATATAAAGAGTGAAATCATAAATAAATTATGTGAACACAGAATAGTATCCCTGTCACATATGTGCAAAAGGAAGCAATTTTAGAGCTAGCAAGAGATATGGAATATTACAAAATGTAAAATGAATGACTTTGGTTGTATCAAATTAAAAAGTTTTTTTATAAAAACAAAACCAATGATACCAAAATTAGAAGGAAAACAACAAACAGTGAAAATATTTTTATAGCAAAACTCTCTGACAAAGGTTTAATTTCCAAAATATATAAGGAACTGAGTCAAATTTACAAAAAATCAAGCCATTCTCCAATCAACAAATGGTCAAGGGACATAAATAGTGATAAGATTAAATTTAACTCTTCCCTGATTGTGAAAATGAAATTAATTAACTCTTCCTTGATTGTGAAGATTAAATTGTAGCCCCTACCTATTTTTAGATTTAATCACTAAAAGTATAAGCACCCTACTTAAAAGTTGAGTGGGGAGATATGCCCATTTTTAGATTTAATCACCAAAGGTGTAAACACCCCATTCACAGTTGAGTGGGGGAGGTCTGTGACCCATGTGTGCAATAGTGGGTGATAAATCAGAATTGACTGACTGCCTTCTGGGTAGTCCTAAGCAAGGCTTTAGACTATGATTTGTCCATGGAAAAAGTGGAGGAAGACACAGAAAATGACACAAAAGAAAGTATTTTTAAAAGGAATTACAACTTCCTGGGAGATACAGTTCTTCATTCTTTAGAGTGGATGTTAGTGGAGATTCTGCTGACTGGACCCAAGACCCTGTTCCTAGTGAAGCTGATCTAAAATCTCTTCCTTTGGACAGGCATATGGTGAGTGAAAAGCTGACTCTTAACTGCTGGATTTTCTGAAAAAAAAAACTAGCTTAAGGAGTGACTTACCTCTTGAGAAGACTTCACCAGGTTCTCGGCTTTGCCAAGGCCTAAGGACTAACTCTCCCTGCCGGGGTTGAGCCAGGAACCAGTAGTAAATGTAATTAGTGCTTAAGTCAGATACCTTACCCTAACCTCTCTCAGATTTTCTTACTTCACTCTTTCTATATTTTGTAAATACTTGTAAATAAATCTTGATGGAATTAAAATAAATTCCTGGTAACACATTTTAAAAATATATCCAGTTCAAGCTTTTTATATAATTGACCCCTTCCCTCCATACAATAGACAGTTTGAACATGATGAAATGAAAACTATTCAATAAGCACATGAAAAAGTGTTCTAAATCCCTCTATTAGAGAAATGAAAATTAAAACAACTCTGAGGTAGCACTTTACACCTAGAAAACTGGCCAATATGGCAGCAAAGGAAAGTGATAAATGTTGGAGGGGATGTGGCAGAATTGGAACACACTAAAGCACTGCTGGTAGAGTTGTGAATTAGTCCAACCATTCTTGAGGGCAATTTGGAATTATGTGAAAAGGACATTAAAATAATCCTGTCCTTTGGTCCAGCCATACCACTACTGGATTTGTACCCCAAAGAGATAATAAGGAAAAAGACCTGTACCAAAAATATTTATAGCTATGCTTCATGGTGGCAACAATTTAGAAAATAAAGGGATGTACCTAAATTGGGGAATGGTTGAACCAATTGTGATGTTTGATGGTGATGGAAAACTGTTGTACTGAAAAGAATGATGAACTGGAATGATCTCAGGATTTGATGCAGAGCAAAAGGAGCAGAACTAGGGGAATATTGTACTCAGAAACTGATACATTGTGGAACAATCAAATGTAATAGACTTTCCAAGTAGCAGGAATGCAATGATTTAGGACAATGCAGATGAACTTATGAAAAAGAATGCTATCCATATCTAGATAAAGAACTGGGGGAGGAGAAATGTAGAAGAAAAACATATGATCAATCACATGGTTAAATGGGCATGTGATTGGGGTTTTGACTTTTAAAGATTACTCTATTGCAAATATAAATAATATGGAAATACATTTTGAACAATGATACATGTCTAACCCAGTAGAATTTCTTGTCAGATCTGGGAGGGGAGAAGAAAGAAGGGTGAAAAAATCATGAATCATATAACCATGGAAAAATATTTTAAATAAACAAAAAAAGTTATTTTACTCTGTATCCTCATTGGATCTTTCACTCCTGTATTCTTTTTCTTGGGGAGCTGCTTTGGAAGAGACATGAAAAAAGAGAGGTTTTTAGGACAAGCCAAGCATGCAAGAAACAAAGCTGGGGACCTGATATGCAAAAATCAAGGTGAAGATTCCAAATGGAATATTCCCAGGAGGAGGCAGTTGAGAAGCCTGGCCAGAAAGGAGAAAAAACTAAGACTTGGGCTCTACTGACCAGGAGAGAAACCGCTGCTCTTTTGGGGTTTTCCTGAGAAAGAGAGACTGGCTTTTTCCTGACCTAACTTTTTGACAGAGTCTGGACTTGAATTACTCAAGCAGAGATTATCTGACTAAAGAAAGAAGAAAAGAAGAAAGATACTTGTCCTCCATCTCTCTGGCTGTCTCTGTGTCACAGCTGTGGCAAAACTGACATTCCCCAAATCCCTTCCTTGTAGACTAGGGACACCCCTATCCCCTTCACTTCAATCCCCATCCTGTTTGTTACCAAGAAAGCCCTTAACCTGAGAATAGAAGAGTGAAGACTATTTCTCTGAAATCTCATAGTTCCCCTGAGTTACTTAGAAGGTGACTGACTAAGACCGGGGGAGGGGAAAAGGAGGCGAAAGGGCTGGGTGAAACCTGGAAGGTGAAGGGTGGAGGGTAGGAAATAGTTTGATTTATTAGCCATTAATGATCTTTAGGCAGCTCCAGAGCAACCCTCTAGTAGTATCAATCTCTCAAGCAGCATCTCTCATCTATCTCCATTGTAACTAGGTAGCCTCAGGTGTCCCCTAGTAGCAGCTCTCTAGTCAACCAGAGTACATTCCATTTACTATAACCAGAAGTAGTTTCCACACAGATCATCATTTTTATTACACTACTCTGGATTACTTTGCAATCTTGGCTCAAATTGTTCACTCTTGGAGGGAAAAAGAAAACAAGTCCTTAACACCTCCTCCTGAAAAAAAAAATCTCATTCTGGCCATTTTAGAAAATGTTTTGCTCTTTCTGCATTTTTTAAGATTCTTTTTTTCATTACTTTTTATCAGAGTTCTAAAAGTCTTTCAAAGTTGTTTTCCCTCTATAAAGTTCTAATTATATCAATTGTTTTCATAATAGTTCTGCTCATTTTATTCTATTTCAATTCATAAATGTCTTCCTAGTTAAAGCAAGGGATAGATATAAATGTCCTTCCATAACTTGGGGATGTGCTTGATTTAAATACTTTTGGAAATATATGGAATGGCTAATGTGAGATTTGTTTTTATTTGCTATAAATATGTATGTATAAATATTTATAATTAGAACTGAATTTTTAAAAATGTTCATCATTGGGTAAGATTGAAATAAAAACATTATTTTTAAAATAAAAATAAAATATATAATATAATAATAGACATTATAATGATATGTTCATCAAATATATACCTAAAATCTCATATAATTAAATTTTCTATGTAGAAATAAACAATGTATGAAGATATTATAAACTAAAAAAATTGCATAAAAAGCAGAGATATTGCATATTAATTTTTAATGTTAGCCTTTGAAATATATCTAAATTAATCTTTTTGCAAGTTAATTTTCATATCACTTTCTTTTGTAAATGGCCAACTCAACCTGTTGGAGGCTAATAGACTTCCCCAAGATTACAGATCTAGCACTTGTTGTATGTGGAATGCAAAACTCGGGTCATATTTCTCTAAATGCTTTCATTATAACATTGAAGTGTTGCTTCTCTTATTTCCCTGTGGGGCTATGCATAAGACAGGAATCCAATAAATATTTTAGGAATAAAATATTTTGAATAGTGTGAACCAATATTGTAATAATCTAGGGAAACTATAATAGACATTTATGGAGAATTAAATACCACACCATGTTACTAAACCATGTATTTACAGAATTTTTATAATAAATATTGACTTCTTTTTTATAGATCCTAAAGTATTGTGAAAAAAAAAACTTGATTGAAGCACAGTTGATAAAATAGTAATATACAGAAAGTATTTATTAAGAAAGAATTTTCAGCTTCATTTGAATTTAAGGGAGGCAGGCTCTTTGCATATGATCCCCCTACTTTGAAGTAGAGAATAATAATGGGAAGAGGACTTTCTTTTGTTCAGTCTGAATGATACATTGTTTTTCTATTACCCTGGTGTCCATGTGACAATCACTCAAGGACTTTAGCAGCTGTATCCAGGGGCAGATCCATTGTACCTAGGGGTTGTTCCATCTAGATGAAATCTTATATAGGAAGGGGGAAAAAATGACAAAACAAAACTATACTACTGAAAACTTTGAAGTCAACTGTTTTTTCTCATATCATTTTTACTGCTGATATATATTAAGCCACACACTGAGCTAGATAGTCCAAAAATGCTAATTAACATCAACTCATTTACTAGGTACCTTTGGAACTCCCACACCTAGTTTAAATAATAGCAGTGAATGTTTGTTTTCCAGCAGAATCTAGATAATTACATATCTTTTGAATACCAAAATTTTAATTTTTCTATTTACATTTCATTGTTTCCTATATAATCATAACAATAATACAATTCTGCTGATATCAAGAAAATATTGACTAGGTCTATCTTAAATGGGAGAGGTAAATTTTCAGTCATTGACTTTATTCTTCTTGCAATTTTTATTCTCAGTTATGAAAGATTTTGATCTTTGCAGATTACCATTTTCTTTGCTAAGATATACAATATATATTGGTATTTAGTAATTAATAATGGATGGACAATTGGCTTGTGAGGCAAGAAGTCCTATGTTCAAGTTGTAGTTCTGACATACGGATTCTATGGTCTCAGGAAAAACAGTCTCTCAGGGCCAACAAGTAACATTTTAATATTGTAAATTGCGGAGCAATTGCCTATTAGCATTGATAAAAAAAAAAGAGTTTTCTATCTGGGAGTAGTCTATATCTATAAAACAAGGTATTACAACTCCCTAGTATTAAACATAGAAAGGACTCCAGGAGCCATTTATTCTAATTCTCTCCTTTGAGACATAAGGAAATTTATACCAAATAAAGTTGAATGATTTATTCAACTTTAAATGGAGAATAAGTAGAACGGTCAGCTTTGAACCCAGATTTTCTGACTCTAAAAATCAGCAAAAATCTGGACTGGCCACAAACACTCATATTCTGGGTTTGGTTCAGACCCTGTTTCTTTATCTCTGTCTCTGTTTCTCTATTTGGTTCAGGTTCTGTCACTTTCTTCTTCTTCTGTCTCACCTTGTCTCTGTCTCTCAGTCCTCATCTCTCTTTGGTCTATTTCTCTCCTTTATTATCTCTCTGTGTTTCTTTCTTTTCTCCAAAGTCTTTCATGCTATTGAATTAAGGTGTCAGAAAAGGAAAGTATCTGTATGAAAAGCCAGAAAGTTCTAACCTTAACAAGGAACCTTCACTGAAGTACTTTCTTGGGCTTGCATTCCAACCTTCATATGGGTGCAATAAAGATTGAGAGATAATGTTCTAGCAAGCCAGCATTTCAGTAGAAGAGTCTAGATAAGTTTAGAACTATTTGACAGTATCTCTTCTGCTGACTCCCTTAGAAAATAATAGGGTCCATTCATTTTAGTAAACATTTTGTACAGAATGAAATGAAAATCAGCTTATCTTTGTCTCTGGAGGACATAATTTCTAGAAGTGGACAGTAAATAAACCAACTTTAAGGGTGAATACATATTTTCTGGGAAGCTATAAGCTAGGGGTTAAGGAGGAAGGACAGACAAGGATGCATTCACCTGGTCCCAATACAGGTGTAAATTTTGTCCAGGCAGATTACTAATTAACCTGATCAGTGAACCAGACAAGGCTCCAACTGTTCTTAATTATATTTAGTTCTAGGTAGTAGCACTCTTCCCTTGCAGTTCATTCTGAATCATCTTCCCTCCATTCTGAGGTTCCAAAGTCCCCATACTTCCCCTTCCCTTGACCATTTAGCCCCTAGAAAAAGATCTAATACTAAAGGAAAAATATACTTTTCATTAGCTGCTATGCTGACAAGGTGTTTGAGTATATTTATAAATATGCATCACTGGTTTTTATTGAAAGAGAAACACAGAGAGAGACAGACAGACAGACAGAGAGGGAGAC
The DNA here is from genome assembly GCF_027887165.1 of Monodelphis domestica. NCBI lineage: Eukaryota > Metazoa > Chordata > Mammalia > Didelphimorphia > Didelphidae > Monodelphis > Monodelphis domestica. Next base: position 153,367,916 of record NC_077232.1, read on the forward strand.
AGAGGGAGACAGAGACAGAGAGAGACAGAGACAGAGACAAAGAGACAGAGAGAGCTTATTGAAAACCTATAGATAGGCTTACAGGATGAAGAAACATAGAAGGGCAAAGTGATTTGAGCAATAAAAAATATTCATGATGATATAGAGTTAACATTCTAACAAGAAATGAAGAAATGTCTCTCTGTCTTTGTTGGGCATTGAGGGAGTAGAATAAAAACAACAAAGTTCTATAGATTTATTCATTCTCTTCACAGGGATTGAATGAAGAAAAGAGAAGGGGAGAAGGAATTAACTGCTTTAGGAAGGAGGAAAGAAGATAAAACTTCATTTTTCTCATAAAGTGCATGACAAGAGGAAGATAAAAGAATTCAGCAAATAGTGAGAGTCAGATGAATTGCACTCAACAAAAACACACACAGGAAGATTGAACACTAGCATACACATAATTTGGCATAAAAATGTGTAGATTTCCACTAGGACACAAACAAAATGGTTGTGAAGATCATTAAGAGGAAGGCAACATAAAGCTTCAATCAGTACAAACATCCTAACTCTGAAAGGGAAAGTAGAAAAAGGAGGGGAAATTAAAACAACAACAAGAACAAGCACAACACTAACAACTAAAACCTAAGAGAGTACATTAGGAAGGTACTTACACAATTGGGAGATAGTTGAATAAATTATGATATAAAATATAACGGCATTAGAAATTATAGAAGAGAATTAAATATGTGTTATGTATTGCTGCAGAGTGAACTGAATATAATCATGAAATCATTAACAAGAATGACATCTGGGTAAAGAAAAACAGCTTTGAAAGACAAGAACTTTGATCAATGCATTGACTAAACAATTCTTCAGAGATTTATAATGAAACATGTTACCCAACTCCACATATGGAGTTGATAGCACAAGATACAGAAAGAGGTATACTTTTTAAATGAGGATAATTTATATATTAATTTTAATTGTTTTTATTTTTGTTTGTAGTTTGCTTTTATTTTTATTTATCTAGGTCTGAGGGAGAAAGGATAGCAATATGGATGTCTCAGCTCCCCAAATGGAAACAATTTGGAAAATACACAGAAAAGAATAGAGTGAACTTCATAAAAAAATCATAGATAAGGACACATTTTAAAGAAATGTAGATTTTATTATGTACTTAAAAAAAACATTATATTGATAACTTCCAGGGATGAGGCCAAGATGAAGGAGTGTGATAGAGGTTGTTTAAAAAAAATAAAAGAAGGGAAGTTTGTCCCTTTGAACTTTCAGTATGGAGAGGGAGAAAGAGGAGAACCCCCTGCTCAAAGCGGGGTTCAAGGGAGACAGCAGATGTTATGGTTGGCTTAGAGAGAGGAGAGTGGGGCTTGAAGATTTTCCCCCTTCTGCCTTCCCTCCTTAGCTAAATCTGCTCTCCCCAATTTGCTCCTGTCCCTCTTGTCCATCCTCTACTACTCAAGACCAAAAGATCTCCCCTTGATCCATTCACTCACACTCAGCTTGGGGAATAGATAACTTTTAATGTTAACTCAATCAAATAATACAAAAAGAATAACAGGCAGGGAAGAATGGGAGAAGAAAAGTGGGGGAAAGGGGTTCCTGTCGCTATCTAAACCTTTTCCTCCCTCCTACAGTTTGGGGGATCTCAGGCCTTGGCAGCCTGAGCCCCCTGAGAGAAAGTCAGGTTTACTCACCCCTGGGCAACAGGAGCTGAGGCAAAGTCAGCTCAGGTTTCTCTTCAGAAGTCCCTTCAACTGGTAAGTGTTTGGGGGAAAGACTTCCAGTTACCAGCAGGAAAAGTGGGTAACCCTCAGGAGAACATCTTGTTCCCACCTTCTCTCTTCAACTTTTGAAGACCAGAACACTCACTGCTTTCTCCTTCAGAGACTACTCCTCCTTCTGGATTCCCATCTTGGGGCCCCTCCCCTGTTGAGGTGATCAATTTTACATACTCTTCAGTCTGGCACTTTTTCCTCTACTGCCAGCCTCTGTCACAAGGTCTGACTGTAAGGTGTAAAAATTAGGGTTATTGACTGAATATAGTATACTAGTAGCCACCAGGGATTAATTCAATCCTAATAAAATACTCAAGTCAGCTTGGGATTTTTATGGTGGTTTAATTACAATAGAAGGAAGAAATTATGAATAAGAGAGAGAGAGAGGGAAAAGAATTTAAACTACTCCAGCCTGGGCTTAGCCAGGCAGGAGTTCAGAGGCCTTGGACAAGGGGCCTTCTCAATCTATCTCAGCTATCAGCCACAGGCCTCCTCTGAGGTGAGGGGTCTCCTAGGAGGATAGAGCTTTAGGAGGTAAAGGAAAAAGGAATCAGCCTAAACCACTCATCAAGCATGCTAAGAACTTCTCCCAGTCACCTTACCGGTAAACTGCAAATGCCAAACTGCCAAGATGCCAAGAATGCCACCATGAGCTCCCCACACTGCTGAACCCAATGTCTCCATGAGAGAGAGTGAGAGCCAGTGTGAGAGAGCCCAGAGAGAGGAAGTAATGAGAAATATATAGATTGTTCTTTACATCACTTCCTGCATCTCACATGTACCAATGGTAACTTAAGCTTGATTTAGGAGAGCCCAGGGGGTCTGCCAGTTGTTTCTTATTTGTTACTTGCTAGCACATCGGTCATAGGCCATCCTCCTCAACACTTAATCCTTAAGTAAGGGTGTATACATTCTTGGTTGCTAGAATTTCTAAAGATTAAGCAGGGTGTAGAATCCAAAAACTTGAATGACAGTCTGGAATTCAGTGGAAGGAGGAGATCTTAGGAGTGGAAACCATCTCTCTCTCTCTTCTCTCTCTCTCTCTCTCTCTCTCTCTCTCTCTCTCTCTCTCTCTCTCTCTCTCTCTCTCTGTCTGTCTCTCTGTCTCTCTCTCTGTCTCTCTGTCTCTCTCTCTGTCTCTGTCTCTCTGTCTCTGTCTCTCTCTCTCTCTGTCTCTCTCTCTGTGTCTCTCTCTCTCTGTCTCTCTCTCTCCAGAAAAGGGGTAAAGTCTTATCTGAAACTGTATCCTGAGCCCTAGACTAAATCCCTCCTTGAACTTGATCAGCCCCCCCCCCAAATCCCCCAAAGTGTGGCAGAAATATGAGAAGAATAAGAAGCAGCCCTAACAAGATCTCTTACAGCTCTTGTGACACCCTGGGTCTGTACATTGCTCTGCTGTGACAAAGACCAGGGTTCATCAAATCTGAACCTCTCAGAGGCCAGGCTGTCAAGTCTGGGTTCCTCAACTTTGGAGGGAGGGAAGGAAAATTTAGACAGACAGGGACCTCCTTTCTCCTCTTTCCTCTAGACCCTAATCTTTCAGACCTCTTCCTGTTTTACCCCTAATAATAATTGTTAGAATAAAGATTGTCATTTATTGTCAAATGATTTCATGGTGAGTGAAGGAAATAGTCACAGTAGAAGAGGGAGAGAGCTGATTTCTCTCTCTTTCCCCAAGGGAAGAAGTTCATGTACAAGACCAGTTATTGGAGGAGAGTAAAAGGCAGGTTCAGTGAGGAGACATATTTGGAGAGGACTGAAGGGGAGAATAACCCATCTCACGCTCCTTCTACTTTCTGGGGAATATAACATCAACTCCTTCCATCCCTTGTCCTAAACTGGAAAGGGGAAGATTCCATTCTTTCTCCCTTCCTCCATAACACCCAAACCAAACCCTCTAATACAGGAGTAATCCAGAGCAGCTCTGTGCCACCATGAGGATCCTCTCTGACCAAGTTTAAAATATTGCCACAAAATGAATACAGGAGTGAAAAAAACAATGAGGAGACAGAGTGAAATAACTTTCAATAAAAGAAAAACCCAAAAATTAGACTGGGCACTGGGGCCACATACCTCCACCCTATCTCTGCTGTTCAAGATTTGGAACCTAAACCCAATCCCAACATCCAGACCCTGAGATCCTGCTGGGCAACCCAAACCCCTTGAAATTTCAAAGCTGTGGGGAAATCTGGAATCCCAGTCTAGGGAATCCTACTTTGGGCTTGGAATTAGTATATAGTTCACCCTTTAGAGTGGCAGACAGTATTAAGTACTGATCTTTTTGCCTAAATCTTAGGGCAGAGCTCCAAGACAGAACAATCAAGGGTGTGTCTGATTGGATCAAGTACATAGTGAGACAAAAAACCTGAGCCTAAATTTAAGACTAGAATTTGATCAGCCCCTGATCTGATCAAGATGAGAGTAAGATCAAAAGCTTACACCTAATACTGAGGTAAGTCTTTAAGCTATCAGCATCTCAAGGGTAAATCAAATCAGCAGGGGAGGGGGCTCTCAGAGCTCTCAGCTCTCATACTATCATATGCCCCACACCTACCTATAATTAGGTAGGAAAAATGAGGAAACAACAATAAAAAAAAACACCTAACTCTAAAAAATGTTTATGGAGACAAAGAGGCCATTTTCACATAAAGAAATCAAAACTATCAATAAGCACATGAAAAAGTTCTACTTTTCTCATAATTAGAGGAATACAAATCAAAGCATGTCTGAGATACCACCTCACACTTACCAGACTGGTCAATATGGCAGCAAAGGAAAGTGGTAAATTTTGGAGGGGATGTGGCAAAATTGGGACACACTAAAGCACTGCTGGTGGAGTTGTGAATTGGCCCAACCATTCTGGAGGGCAATTTGAAATTTTTCCCAATAAGCTTTAAAAGAATGCTTGCCCTTTGATCTAGTCATACTACTGCTGAGTTTGCACCCCAAAGAGATAATAAGGAAAAAGACTTGTACTAAAATATTTATTAGCTATGCTTTGTGGTGGCAAAAAAAAATTGGAAAATAAGGGGGCGTCCCTCAATTGGCCAATGACTGAACAAATTGTGATGTGTAATGGGATGGAATACTATTGTGCTGAAAGGAATGATGAAATGAAAGATTTCTATGTGAAGTGGAAAGACTTTGTTAAGAGAGAATTAATCTCTGTTTATTTTTAATGTAATCAATCAGCAGCCTTTAATCAATCAAGCATTTGAGTGCTCTTGCTTAGCACTTTGTAGGTCACTAGTTAAGAGAGTTCATAAAGTAACTTACTAGAAAGGCTACAAGCAGTGCCCTCTTTGGGCACACAACTCAGGTATGGCAAATTTTTGATCTGCACAACATCAATTAAATGAGATTGGGTCTCATTTCTGTGGTCATATTTATAAGAAGTAGACACTGATTTCAAAAATCTTTTGAAAAACAAATATTGTAAAAAGTGAGTATTGATCTCCTGAATTAGAGCTAATGTTATAATTAATTGTCTATCCTTCCGTTCAGTGCTTTACCTTTTATTATGAAATTCCTCTTGGTCCTTTAGGCTTGGAGAAAGGAAAAGGAAAATCAGAGTAAGAACAGAAAAAATAGAAACTCACAAAAAAGCAATAGTAGTATTGTTAGTCTCTGACTTTTCCTCAGGTTGGCAGTCAACATCAATAGAGTTCAGTTCTTAAGGATGTGTTCTTTTGGTAAATGGAACTCTCATTACCCTGGAAGATTGGCAGCATGCTCTAACTCAAATTTGATTGATCAATCAGATGAATATATTGAAGGCCAAGAATAGTGGTTGAGCTGTTATGGTTTTTATATTTCTTTTTTAATTTAATCTTTTTCTGAACAATTCTTCCATTCTAACAGGTGTGTATATTTGTGTTCACAATTCATGACTTAAGTAGATCTGTGTTGATGTATTTATTATTATTGATAGTACATTATTTAATTATATATCAATATATTCTATTTTTATTGTTTTAGTGGTCAATGGTATCTAACATTACTATATGTTATTTATTCAATAAAAAGGATGAGAAAAAATATAATATTACATTTAGAGTACAAAATGGAGCCATATTTGCTGTGTGCAGGAAAGAATCATCTAAGAAGATAATGAAACAACTTGTCCACTTTTTAAAATAACAATAAAACTCTGTAATAATAAATATTTAGAGAGAAAATGGAATTTTTTCTCAAAAAGCTATCTGAGAAAAAAATTGAATGAATTGAGAAGTTCAAATGTTAGAAAATGTTTGTCCTTATAGAACAACACTTTCAGAGGGGTGTTGTAACAATCCTTTGTATATTGATGCTTTAATTTTAATGATATAGTACTTAAATGATTAGACATTTATTATAAAGTCTCAAGTCTGACAACTGCTTCTTCCCCTACCCATTTTTGTTTATTGGGGAAAAGGATTAGGAAATGCAGTCATTGAAATAAACGTAATAAACCGAGGTCTATTTTTTTTTCCTTTAATGACTGAAAAATCTTGGAATTTAATTCTGTTTAATTCTACAAACATTCATACTACTCTGAAAAATACTATAAGAGCTACTAGGGAAATAAAGGCAAAATTGAAAATATCTTTGTAGTCAAGGAAATTAGAAAGCACTGGAGGAATACATCCTGTAGTATGCTATATTTGGAATCAAAGGATTTGGGTTCTTATCTTAACTTTGCCACTTTTAAACAGAGAAGGTATTGGCAAGTCTTTCACCCTCTCTAGGAATAAGCTTCCTCATTTGTGAAATGAAAGTGTTGAAATAGATGACCTCTAAAGTCACTCTTAGGGGAGCAGCTGGGTGGCTCAGTGGATTGAGAGTCAGTCCTAGAGACAGGAGGTCCTAGGTTCAAATCTGGCTTAGATACTTCCCAGATGTGTGACCCTGGGCACATCACTTAACCCTCATTGCCTTGCTAGCCCTCACTGGTCTTCTGCCTTGAAACCAATATACAGTATTGATTCTAAGACAGAAGGTAAGGGTTTAAAAAAAATCACCCTTAGCTTTGAATTTATGATAACGAGATATATAGATGTAGATAAGTAAACACTTAATAATTAAAGAAAGGAGAGATTCGGGGTATTATAAAACTCAAATGAGGTAATGTGTATAAAGCATTATTGAAACTATGAAATGCTATATGAATTACAGTTATTATTATTGTCATCATAATTATTCTTATTGGCCTCTACCCATTAGGCCTACAATTTGATCATAACTCCCAACATCTTCTATTATACACTTGCTGAACTTAAGCAATTAATATAGATGGATGGGAAATTTTTGATAACTATATTTTCCAAAAGAAGAAAAATATTTTCAACACTTTATGTGGTTAAACACAGTATATTAAACACTTTTACTTTTAATCTATATTATTAAAATTTAGCTCTATGTAAGAGTACAAAGAAAAATTAACAATTGGATAATAAAGTTAGAGCTGAATCCAGCACACCTCAGAGAGACCAAGTACTAGACTTTGGAAGAAAACAGAAAGGCCATATTAAGGAGATTTTTCCTGAGCTGGATGTTAGAGAAAGCTAGGATTCAGTGTGTTGGAAGCAAAAAAAAAGTGTATTCTATCACTAAATTAAAGGGCAAAAATAGGAGATAGAATGGTCAGTTCAGAGAAGAGCTAGACCAACTTAGATATAAATAGAATTCATAAAAGGAATTAACTTTAAATGTATATTTAAATAGAAGTAACTAGATTTTAGAGTACTGTAAATGCAATTTAAATTTTGCATATTCTAGAGGTAAATAGAAACATAGAATCCCTGAAGATTTTGGAATATGAGAATGATATAGTCCAATATGAGTGTAATATTTAACATTATGCCTTTGAAAAATTCATCATATTATCCCCAATTGAAATATAAATAAAAGGAATTCCCTGGGGGGGAAGAATTTAATTCAAATTCATTTCTGTATTTAACCATACATTCACATAAATATAAGTATAGTGTTTAAAATTGCAAAACAAGGAGGATAGGTGGTTAGGGAAAAATGCACAAGTGTAATACAATTCCAAGACTCGTGGATTTTAAAAGGCATCTATCATTATATTGGTAATGATAATGAAGAACATAAGTGATAAGTGCAGTAGTGCAATGGAAAACACTGTGTTAGGGGCAAAGTGATTACTTATGCTTAGATCAGAAACAGTTTCATGGAGGGAGAAGTATTAGATTTGGCCTTTAAAGGATAAATAGGAATTCAGCAGAGAAGTAGGAAAAAGAACATCCCTTACTTAGGGAATAATTTGCACTATGCAATTAGTCTAAGCTTCCAATGCCAATCAGAGATAGGTCCCATGTCCCATTCCAGAGCTCATTCCATTAGACAATGCTTCCCTTAAGAATTTGGCAGTGAGGAAATTCACCTTTATAAAATTGAGGACAGGCAGTACAATGACCTACAGAATTCACTTAGTTGTCTCAGTCATAGACGAGTTTATCAGCTCATTTAACATGATGTGAATATGGTTTTCCTATTACTTAATGGCCCATATCCTATTCACTGAGCAAGCATTTCACCGAGTGTCAGTTTAGTAATTCAAGCCAAACTTTTAAATTTCTAATTTTAGTTTTATTTTTCCTTTTGGAAAGAGGCAAGAGTGCCTCTCTTTCCAAAATTCTTCCTTTACAATAAAAGCTTCCCTCTTTTAAGCTGCCATTTTGTGAATTAACTTGAGTGAAAATATGGAATATGTCATTATATATTCTAAATCAATTAATGGATAGTCTATACAACTATCCACCTACATTATTTCTAGCTAAGAAGTAATATAGAAAAATTTAATCCCTTTTTATTTCTTTTACTTTTTGTGAGACAGAATATTCTCTTATGTAAGCCATAATTTTAAGAAGACATTTAAAATAGGTTTGTAAAGATAAAAAAATACCATTAAAACTGAATACTTATTTCCTCAAACAGAATATTTACATGGATATTTAAAAATTATACTATACATCCTAATTATATTGACATTGCATAATAGAATTAATGATTTTTTAGTTAAATAATATTAAATCACATTATAAAAATATATTCCATTATATATGGAAGGTCAATGTTTGCTCCATAAGATTTCTTTTTTTTTACTTTTACTTGCCATCTTAAAATTAATAGTATATATTCATTCCAAGGTAGAAGAAAAGTAAAGGCTAGAGTGATGAACCTTTTAGAGATTCACATGCCATGCCCTGCCCTGCCCCAGACAATGTGCCATGCCTTCCCCCTTGAAAGACTGAGTGCTCCCCCTCACCCTGCTGCTGCCAGCTTTTGCTCAGGCAAAGAAGACTGGGCAACTTTTTATTATACCATAGAAAACATTACACCATATTCTTGTTGAGTCTGATTCAAATGTAGCCCCATGTGACATCTGCTGAGCTTTGTCTGAGAGATGCAACCTCAGTGACTTTTAGGCTGCTAGTATTTGCATAACAATGGTGTCCCCATGATGTTGGCAGTGGGTCTACCTATTAGGCTATAACCCACATGGGGTTGGGTGCAAGGGCCTGAGGGAATGCAGTTAGCCTTTGAGGGGTGGGGTCATCCCCCAGACTGATGGCTGTTAGGGAAGGAGGAGCAAAAGTAAGTATCCTTTAGGGGGTGGGGCTGGGCCCAGTGGTAGGAGAGGAGACCCCCCCCTTCCATTCTCTTATAGCCCCTAGTCTCAGACAGGGGAGGCAAGAAAGGAGGGGAATGGCCGGAGTGCTCTGCTCAGTGGAGGGAGTAAGTACAGGGGTTGGATATGGTAGAGAAGGGGAAGGGAGCAGCTCCACTAGAGTCTCTCTGCCTTTCTAGTAACTATCATGGATGGCAGGTGCCCATAGAGGGGTCTCTGCATGCCATTTTTGGCATGTGTACTATAGGTTTGCAATAACTGGGCTAGGCTATGGGGTTTAAGTGAGTTGCTCAGGGATATATACCTAGGAAATATCTGAGGCCAGATTTAAACCCAGGATTTCTCACCTCTGACCTTATTTGTAATAAACAACAATCAATAGATAGAGGTTCCAGGGAAGAATTCTTGTCTACCCATGCAACTCTGTACTAGCTCTTTAATTTTTTTAAGAGTTGACTTGGGAATTGAAAGTAAGAATAGTGGTAGTAGTAATACTAGTAGTATTAGTAGTACTACTAGTAGTAATAATGGTAGTGGTGCTGATATAACAATATGCTTTAGCACTAGTAGTTGTATTTGTATCAAAGCCATGGTAATGATTGGTAGTAGTAGTATTAGTAGTAGTAGTAGTAGTAGTAGTAGTAGCCATAATAGCTGCCACAGCAACAAAACTAGTCTTAAGGTAAACTTTTGAAAGTATAAAACAAGCCTTATCCATATTGGTAAATTTACTGCTCCCACATCCAAATATCCAAGTGGTATCAATTACAAAATAAGTTCCTTCACTCAACAGTAAAATATTAACATTGCCACCTTATAAAGAAAAATAATATTGATTTTCTTGGTAAATTTGACATCAAACAGTTATATAAATAATTTGGAATGAACAGCAATTATTTCATTGAATATACTACAAAATTAATTACTTCTAGATAGAGCCCATAAAATGACTCAGATGCAAGAATAAACCAAAGGCCCTCAAAAGGAAACATCTGCATGATCTCTGCAAACAATATATCAACAAAAGTCTGAGCTATATGAATATATTTCAGTACCAGGTTATTATCACTAGAAAGGCTAAGGAGCTTATCCCTAAGAAACTCACACAATGATCAATACAATTTATGAAAAATACTATGGAAAATAATGTAAATATTTACTGAAGTCATAAAAATTTAGCAACTACTAAATACCCAACAATATACAACCTTCCATTTTGAATTATACCATAGAAATGAGCTATGTTTCATAGACTAAAAGACAATAAATCCTTATAATACAAATGCAGATCTTAAACCAACAATCCACTGACACAAATTCAGTATGACTGTTACCAACAATTACATGGATATGGCACTGATTCCTAAAATTTCTAATAAATATCTCACATTTTGTGACTGAAACTCCATCTCTGGAAATAGTGACATGGTAACCTGCATAAAGAATCCACCAAACAAGAGGAAAACCAAGAAGCTACTTGTCATCTAACAGGCATGCTACCTTTTGTTTCATAAAAACCAACAAAAAGCTTCACTCTTTTCCCATGAAACTCAAAACAATAATTGAAAAAAAGGTGAAATTTTTAAATAACTCAGGTAAAGTAAGCACCAATCCCATAATCTCCAAGCTACATTGAACGAACAAGCCTTCAAATTGTGGGCATCTGTCTGAGACAATCAAAATCAAGTTTGAATAAGATGAGGTCCAACATATTGCCAAGTCTGTTATGGGAGATATTCTAGAAATACTTTCAGTGAGCTTATTTATCAGTATGTAGTGAAATAAATTTATTTAATATCCAAAAGCAACTTTTATGGCTTTGATTAATAGACTGAAGAGTTTAAATATGATAATGATAATAATAAACAATAAGGCATGTTAAAGGTTGCTGAGTTTCATATGTAGTCATGCTAATATGATATTGTATTTTAAGGATTATAAAGTGCTACATTTGTAATGAGAATAATAATAATGAACTAATTTTAAGTAGGACTTTAAGGTTTGCAAAGTTCTTCACATGTATTCTGAACAACAACAAAATGATGATGATAACTAACATTTACCTTGGACTTCAAACTTTTAAAGAAATATGTTTTTAACTAGATTCTCATAAAAAGCATTGCAAAGTAAATACTTTGTTATCCCTATTTTTAGAGATAAGAAAAATGAAGCTGAAATAGGTCCAGAGCCATGTTCAGGGTCAGAAAGTTAGTAAGGCGCTGAAGCAGGATTTGAATTCAAGTCTTCTAGTATTGTTTCATTATATCCTCCCAGAAATTGTTACATAGTGTAATATTTGTAGAGAAATATGGGTAATTGAAAAAAAAACAGAGAATATGTAAGGTTTGTAGCAGGGAATGGAGGAGTTGAAGGGAGAGAGGGAATATGGCCACTGCTTAGGCAAAGGAGAGTGATGCCCCCTGCCAAAAGGCTATATTTTGAACAAAATGGGGTGTCCAAGAAATGAGACACTTATTCTTGCTGGATTGCTGCCAAAGTTGCCCCAGAGCAGGTAAACACAGACTCGGATGAGGGACAAGCCTTTCCCCAGAATTTGGTTGCCCAACAGGAGTCCGATAAGGAATGTTTGTAATTAGATGACTGAGGTTCATCTCCCTCTGAAAAGATAGTCTGCTTATCTGACTGCAATATTCAAATATGATAAATTTTAATAACCAGTTTGGATTGGAGAGATATCAGGGAAAGGGGAAGAAGGATGTCATTAAATAAGGTTGGAGTCTTTCTCAGCTTTGGAGCTGAGGCCAGGCCTCACAGGCTGGTGGAGGATTTCTCTTATTCCTGTCTACACTATATCTGTGCTCATTTTCTTAATTTCAAAATCATAGCAGTAGACAGCAAGCAACAAGAAAAGTTCTGACTTTCAGAGCTGGTTGGGCCTGCTTCTTCAGGCTGAAGAAAGTAGGGGCACTTCTATCCAGACTGGGAAGCCAAAGCCCCTCCCACTTCCAATGCCAGGAAGGAAGTGCTCTAATCACAAGACCCACTGCCACTCCCAGTTCCCCCTTTCCCCACCAACTGTCAGTCTTGACAATTTCTACTCTCTTGATTATTCCCACTGTTGCTTGTTCCAACCCAGTGGCAGAAAGTCCAGAACTTATTTTAGTTTCCTTTCCACAATAGGTGTCATTATCATCTCCATTTCACAGTTGATGAAACTACTGAGGTAAAGTGGTTTATTCAGGATTACATGATTTTATCTGATAAAGGACTTGAAAACAGTTCTTTTTGACTATAAGAGCAATTCTTAATTTCCAACACCAGTCTGCCTTCTAAACATACACATACACATACATTCAGATGTGCACATGTGCTCACATGACTCCTTATACCCAGGTTATAAATGCAATGATTGAACAGGTGAGCCATTTTCTCATTGAAACCATATGTTTACAAAGATAAAATCACCCAATTTTTGTCATTCACAAGTTCTTAATATGGGTCTTGATACTTGATACTTACCATTTTTTTGCTAAATAAGTTTCTTAGTTATTAAATATTAGTAAGTAATTAGTAAGTTGTCTTTTGACTCAACTGATAAGCAATCAATCATTTCAGAGAAGGTAGTAAAGCCAATTTTGCTTGCAAATACAACATGATTACCATGAAACATGACAGGCAAAGAAGCAATTTAGGTATTCTAAGCATGACACTGAACAAATGGAGCTACTTGATCAAGCATGAACATGAAATAATCTTTTCTTTTAAAATTTATATCATCATTTGTTTAGAAAACCATATGATTACTTGTATATTTTCCCAATTTCTTTTTTCAAACTGCTTAGTGCATTTGACTGACACAATAAAAAACCAGTATGTGCAAATTATTTAGGTTAGAGTCAAGACATAATTTAATTCAGACAAAAACAACTTATTTGATTTTTTTTCTCTACGTGAAGCCAAATACCCATTTGAAATGATTTTTTTTTCCATTTTTCAACAAATTTTGTTAGCATCATGTAGATATAGTTTAAAGCTTCAACCATCTTATTTTTAAACTTTAATGTCCTGTTTTGCACAGGATGGTAGGATACATGATATTGAAAAAAAAGTTAATCATTCTATGACTTCAAAATATCAATTATTACATACTGTGCATGTGAGAACAGTCCTTATTTCCAGCATTAATCATGTGAAATTAGGGCCTGTCATAAACCTGTGGCTACTGCCTAACCTGATTCATACCAAGCATTCATTTTGCTAACTACCTAGCTAAAATTGTCACTGACAAATTCATATCAGATCACAAAATTTGAAATAACTGTTATATAAGTTGGTTGTATAAACTGTCGTTTCCATCTAAGTTAATTTTCTTGTGAACCATGACCTCAAGGAAAACAGAAGTGACATGCCGTCTACTTGTTATTCAGCTAAAGAATGACAATGGCAAAAAGTTCAGCTAAGATATAATTAGTAAGCTGAGAAATATTTGAAATGATCTCAGATGAATGGAAAACTGCAACATTTTCAGACTCTAGGTTACAAAGGGCAAAAAAATTATTTGATATATTCTTAAAGATGGGAACTACTGGCAAATATGTGACTTCCTATTGGATTAATATCAAATATATCCCAAATGAAAAAAAATAGACATTAAAGGCAAAATTTTCTGTTTGACAATTAAGAAAAAACATTTTTTAAATCATTTGTGCAATTTATTGAGCATTCTTTGAAAACTGACAGATACAATCGAAACTGGGTTTTCAGTTAAAAGCTATCTTTTTGACATATCATGTCTCTACATATTCTGATATATAAATGGATTTACAATATTTTTTACAATGTCAATATGTCTATGGTAACCTTGGATACATACCCATGAACAGGCTTTCCTCTTCCCTAGCCTAGATCTATATTTTCTCCTTTTTATTACCTTTCCCCAAAAAACATATAGATATAATTCTAATAATCATTTTAACACTTTGTGATCAACCCATATTCTCTCTTTCACCCATCCTTTTCTTCCTTGCTGAGACAAAAATAATAAGACATACATATTTTCATGTCTGATAGTTTGGAAAAGAAGACACATCTTCTAATTAGGAAAAAATCATGAAGGAAATAAAGTGAAAATTTATATGCTTTAGTCTACATTCTGAGTGCATAGTTATTTCTATGGTAGTGAAAAGTCTTTTTTTACCATGAGTTACTTGGAGTTGTTTTAAATACCTGCATTGTTTAAAATAGTTGCCCATTGCTCATCATACATTATTACTGTTACTGTGTACAATGTTCTCCTGGTTCTGATTACTTCTAGCCTAGATCTATCTTCAGATTTCATGAATAAACCTCACTGATTCCCCAACCCACTCAAATCAAAATCCTATTTCCCTTTCTGTTTTCTGCCACAGAGAATAAGTTCTATCAGTAATGTCAAGTTCAATGATAGACTCCTTTAGTAGTGTGCTAGAACCAACTTGAATTAGGTCATAAGAATTATTAGTAAGTCTCAGAATTTGAAACTGGGGAATTGGTAAATACCACTAATTAGTGATTGATTTATTAAACTGCTGATTGTCTAGACTCAAGAACATGATGAAGATAGTGTTAATAATGCATTTAATAATAAACTTAAATAAATGTTAATAATAAACTTAAAAGTATGTTATACATGTATTCTATTGTCAGAAAGCTGGTTATTAAACATTTAAAAGCATACCACTGCCAAGAGACTCATGATGAAAAAAAAACTTTTCATGTCCATAAAATGAGCTTATGGAGTCTGAATGCAGATTGAAGCATATCATTTAAAAAAAATTTATCTCCTTAATAAGTTTTTTCCCTTATATAAGCAATATGTAATTTCTTTCACAACATGATGAACATGGAAATACATATTGCATGATAGCACATGTGAAACATATTATTCACCATCTCAGGGAAGGTGGAGGGAAGGAGAAAAGATATATAGAAAAATGTCTGAAAAAGATGATTAAAATTGTGTCTCCATGTAATCTGGAAAAATATAATAAAAATTAAAAGGAAAAAAATCATTGTAAGTGTGATTAAAAAGTACTACTAACCTAAACAATCCCTGTTCATCATTAAAAAAACAAACTAGCAAAATAGCAGTTTCCCAGTTTGTCACATTCCACTCTACTAGTATTCCTTTAAAGTTCTGCAGGTTCCCAGAGAATAGATATGAATAATATAAATAAACCAAAAATATAATTTCTTTATTTAAATATATTTTCTATAATCATATATGTGCAAATAAGTTTTATGCTAATTAAGATAATTACATTAAAATTTTAAAATTTGATATGATGTCTATGGAGTAATGTTGGAAAAATACTGGATAAGTTAATAGACTGAGTTATTTTGTTCTGAATGAAAGGTAAAATGCTGAATAAGATAATGGAGTGAATTACTTTGTTGAGTGTGGGATGTGAGAAATAAATATAGTGATATTGTTAAAATATAATTTTATAAATTGTAGAAACAAACAATCCTTCATTGTGTGGGCCTGTTATTCATAACCTTGAGGTGAAAAGTTGATTTGTTGCTGAATTGATGGGTAAAAACAAGTTGAGTATTTGTTTTTGCTTGGGTGTGTCTCTCAATTCAGCTTAGCCAGTGACTGGTGAGCCACATTGTGGAACTAAATAAAATGTCTTAGATAAAGTCCATAATATTAGAATAAGAGCATCAGGGGCCTCTGTCAGTCTGGGATCAAGAAAAAGTCTTTGGGGACTTAGTAGGCAGGAGGAAAATTAAAAGCAGAAACTAAAAAGAAATTATTCTACCTCTTAAATGGTTCACCTTCTTCCACTACATTACACATAGTCTACGTAAAAATTATAAATTGAGCTTTATTTTAGCATATCGATTGAATCATGCTGTCCCTTCATTATTTTTCTGGTAGCTATTTATTAACCATTTTCTCCCTGCATGTCATCCTCTAAGATTTAGAAACAAACTATCTTTGCAGTCATATCTCCTACTGCTTCTCTTGATGCATTCTCTACTTCATCTTATTTGCACCATTTAATGTTTCCCAAACATACCCTGAAGTTTCTCAATTTGGCATATTTGTTTGCTTAAATACTTTCACTTAGAATGTCCTCTCATAATTTCACCCGAGTAATGACCAGCAACCAATATGGAAAATGAGAATTAGAGAATAATGATCTTGTATGTAAGAAGTCAGTAAAATTTTTTGTATTAAATTACGCATCCACCAATGATAAGAAGAATATTAAAAACTGAGCAAAATTAAAAAAATATTGACTAACAATATGAAAATTTTCATATTCTATAAAAAATACTAAAATGTTTGATGGAGTATCTTATGGGTGTCCTTCTGCTTCTGACATTATGGATCAATTGATAGTAGAATAAGAGGTAGAAGGGGAACTCAGATACTGGTTCATTCCATTGACATTTATTTGCTTATGACACCCAGAGAGTTTAAATGACTTTTGCCATGTTGCTTAAAGGTAACTCTAAAATTCCATTATTTGATCTTAATATTTATCTTCCTAAATTTCCTCATGCCTTACAACCCACGACCCTGTTTTCCATCTTCATAGTGACCTTTATATGTTATACCTTTCCTTTTTTTCTTCTCATGATCACTGTTCACTAACCACACTCACTTTGGTTCCTTATTTCCACTTTCTTGGTGAACAATTTCAATTCTACACACAATGATCATTTTCCTATCCCTAATCATATATTGCCAAACCCAACTCCTGGATTATACAGCCATTCTCTTTTTCATATTTCCTTGCTGTTGAATAGAGCTCAAGAAAGTAATAATCTACTGACTGTGTCCAATACAAATTTAACTAATCTAATCTCAATTGGGACTTCACTGCAACAAGACAAGCATTTCCTTTCTCCTTAATATTTTCACTGTCCCACTGTTCACTATAGCTGTTCCAAATCTTCTCATCTCTCTATGAGCCTTTCATGGCATCTCCTCCCTATGCAGAGAACTTCTTTATTCACAGGTGAATCATGAAATAATTTCCCAAGAGCTTCTGTTTTCCTCTTCCTCAACTAACATCACTCAGGCATCTTTCCCTACAATCATATTTATGATGGTTTCAGATGAAGAGATGACCCTTTCCTTTGCAAAAGCCAATTCCTCTTCATGCATTCTTATTCCCATTTTCTCCCAACTTTTTCAACATATTTATCATCAATCCCTATCATCTTCACTTTATCTCTAATGTCCTCTCTCTCTCTCTCTCTCTCTCTCTCTCTCTCTCTCTCTCTCTCTCTCTCTCTCTCTCTCTCAATCTCCCTCTCTCCATCTCCCTCTCTCCCCATACATACACACACACACACACACATATGTATATTGGCTACTGTTGTACTGTTGCCTACAAACACATTCATGTCTTCCATAAAATAGCTCTTACTACTACTATTCCTAGAAGCTATCATCCCCTATCTTCCCTGCAATATTTTTAAATTTAATTTTTATTTTTTCTCAGATTACCCACCAATATAATTTTGAATCATTGTTTTCTGACATTTTGCAATCAGGTTGTCTCCCTGCCACTATTAAAGTTCTCATTATTCTGCCAGTTATCCAGTCACAAAATCTCTGTTATCCTGATTACACACTCATACCACATATGTCCAAAATGCTTCCAAATCATATTTATATCTCTGTAATATATTTCCTCATCTATATTCACTTGCAGCAACCACCTTTCACCTGACTTTTAAAAAGAGTCCTCTCAGGTCTAAAGATGGGAGGTCCTGAGTTCAAATTTGGCATCAGAAATTTCCTAGCTGTGTGACCCTGGACTAGCCACTTAAACCCAGTTTATTAGCCCTTACCATTCTTCTGCCTTTGAACCAATACCTCAAATATATTCTAAGGCAAAAGGTAAGGATTAAAATAAAGAGAGAAAGCCATTCCCCAATTAACAAATGGTCAAGGGGCATGAATAGGCAGTTTTCACATAATGAAATAAAAATTATCAATAAACACATGAAAAAGTGTTCTAAATATGTCATGATTAGAGAAATGCAAATCCAAACAATTCTGAGGTACCACCTTACACCTATCAGACTGGTCAATATGGCAGCAAAGGAAAGTGATAAATATTGGAGGGAATGTGGGAAAATTGGGACACTAAAAACTTCTGGGTGAGTTGTGAATTGGTTCAACCATTCTGGAGGGCAATTTGGAACTATGTCCAAAGGGCTATAAAAGGATGCCTTCCCTTTGATCCAGCCATACCACTGCTGTGTTTATACCCCAAAGAAATAATAGAGAAAAATACTTGTTCAAAAATATTTATAGCTACACTTTTTGTGGTGGCAAAAAAATGGAAAATGAGCAGATGTCTATTTATTGTAGAATGGCTGAACAAATTGTGGTATCTGATGGACATGGAATACTATTGTGCTGAAAGGAATAATGAACTGGAGGAATTGCATGTAAACTGGAAAGACCTCTAGGAACTGATACAGAGTGAAAGGAGTAGAATCAGGAGAACACAGTAGAGAGACTGATACATTATGGCGCAAGTGATTGTAATAGACTTTTCTACTAGCAGCAATGTAATTACCTTGGGCAAACCAGAGGAACTTACAAGAAAGAATGCTCTCCACATCCAGAGAATGAACTATGGGAACAGAAACACAGAAGAAAAACTTAGGATCGATCATGTGGTTTGATAGGGATATGATTAGGCATTTAATGTTAAAAGATCACTCTACTACAAATATGAATAACATGGAAATAGGTTTTGAACAATGGTACATGTATAATCTAGAGGGACTGCTTGTCTGCTTAGGGAGGGGAGGAAAGAGTGTGTGGTGGGGGCAATCATGTAACCATGGTAAAATGTTCTAACTAAAAAGTAAATAAAATCAAGAGAGAAATAGCATTCTAATTAGTCATCTGCCTCAAGTCTTTCCCTATTCCAATCCATCTTCTAGTCAAATGAAAAAATATTTTCCTGAAATATAGGTCAGAACACATCATTCTTTACTTCACTGACTCAAATGGTTCTTTCCTACCTTCTCTTTTTGGCACTGAAAATTTTATGACCTTAAATTTGCACTTTTCAATAATCTTGTTCTTTAATCATTTCCACAAACTCTAATCTCTAACTATCTTAGTCTAGTTGCTACTTCTGAAATGTAGCCCTCTGTCATTCACCTTTGCACTTTTGGTCTACTTATCTCCCAGGGCAGGAATACTCACCTTTCTTCTCTCCACTGTTTAGTTTCTACATCTCTTTCTAACAACATAAGTCCCACCTTTTCAAAGTTCTTTCTCAGTCACTCCTGCCCTCATAGCTTATAATATCTTTTTTTCCCCCTCAGAGATCACATACATTTACTCTCTATATCACTTTACTTTGTCATTCACATGCTGTTTTTTTTCTGACATTTCTGATATTTTCTGACATGCTGACATTTCTGACTTTAGAATGTCAGCTCCCTGTGTATTAGAGTACTTTTTTGCCCTTTTTCCATATGCCCAGTTCTTAGGGCAATATCTTGAATATAATAGATGCTTCCAAAGGATGATACTAATTTCTTGCTAATAAATGTTCATATGACAGGGCTTGAGCACCATTAGTTTTGATAGGATAAAGCGATGATAAAATTATTAAGTGAAATCTAGCATTTTGTAAGATAGAATGTTAATAACAATAAAATACATGTAAATCTATTGGATGTTTTTTAGTTCTCAAGATTCTGAAGTTTATCACATATGAGATAGGAAGGGGATCAGTCTGTTTATTGTGCTTTGCAAGTCAAGACAGTACTTAATATACCCTTCCATAATACAAACCATTTCTGCTTTTTCTTACCTTCACAACTTTATATTGGAGTGCAAATCTTCATTTGAGCATTTTATTCCTTTCTATCATGTTCTATATGCTCTTTTGGTGAGCTCTGACTTACAATCACTAATGATAAATAACCAGCTTGCTTTATAATATAGTTATCAATCTCTTGATTATTAATCATTTTTGAATGAAGCCAATCAAGCACATAATTTTAGAAACACTACAGAATTCTATGGAGCTATCTAATATTCTTGTAATGATCATTTTAATGGGATCTTATGTAGCTTTATATTGTAAGAGTTAAATGATAGGAGTTTGACAAAAGTGAGAGCAGTTTGATATAGCACATAGTTTGATTTGAGATATACAGATAGAAAAGAGAAAAGAGAGATTATCATTCTAATAGCCTATGACTATACCTAAATTCCTAATCCTATCTAAAATTTCTAAAAAGCCTACTCTAACTGTCTTCAAGGACAGGTGCTTCTTGCCTGGTGTATTGATTTTGAATCTTGAACCCTAGAGACTACATTTCTCACAATCCTCTTTCCTCTTTCCTGTTTGAGCATTGTGGATTGGGGTTTTGAGTTTCTGTTTCCACCCACATGTCTCTCTGGCTGGTATCAGTATGGAGGAGGGAGCATGATGCTCAACCATTGGCTCTAGCAATTCAAGCATCTACCTATCAGCCTCCTACCTGCCACTTCTGTTGGAGGAAGGGCCACGAAATTAAGGAATGTAGGACTTTGTTCCAGGCAGTAAGAAACAATATCCACTGGAAAAATTATCAAAGAAACAATTAGAGAAATATAATTATAATGGTAATTCCAGGAATTGTAATTTTAGACCTGATAATAATAATTCTAGGGACATAAATCAGGCACCTGACAACTCATACCAAATGAACCCACAGTGGTATATCTTGAGTGGAACTTTTACCCAAACCACCCAGGGTGCTACTATCCCTCAGGGGGAAGCCCAAGGAACTGCCCAAACATTATGAAGGTGTATGAGGGCAGTGGAGGCACAGGAATCAGAGGATACAATCTTTGATTTTCCATACCCTGATGTCTTACTGCCCATTGTCCCTATCCATTTCTCCCACATACTGATGGACCCCATGTAACATTAAAGGTTGGTGGCACCTATTATGATTGTCTTTTGAACACTGGAGCTTCCCGGTATTTATTGAAGAATACGCCTGATTAAGATTGCAGTTCTATTGACTCAATTAATGTCATGGGGGTATCATGGACACCACCAAAAGTTCCCAAGATTTCCCCATGAATAGTGTCTATAGAACCTCTTACTATGGAACATTCTTTCCTCTTAATGCCTGGCTCACCTATAAATTTGCTTGGGAGAGACCTTTTATGCAAATTTAGAGTCACAATAACTTCCTCTCCAGATAGCTCTATGACACTGGGACTGCCTGAGAGAATCTTTACCTTACTCCCTGTACTCTTTCAGATGGTTATAAAATGAAGGAGACTCATATTATTGAGATCCTAACTGATATACTTGAGTCTCTCTGGGCCACATCATCTTCTGATGTTGTCCTACTTAAATTGGCTCTCCCTGTCCAAATTCAAACAAAATCTAGACCACCTTCTTCCATTCTTCAGTACCCTCTTTCAAAGGAGGCAGGTGATTGCATTACACCAGTAATATATTCATTGATTCGCCAAGGTATCATAATTCCCTGTAAATCTGAGTACAACACACCCATCCTGCCTATTAGAAGCCAAAACTGTAGCCCTCTTGTAGGCAAGCATCTCTATTGATTTGTCCAGGATCTAGTTGCTGTGAACAATCATGTTATAAAGAGAAACCCTGTAGTTTCCAACATAAATACTGTTATTTCTTGTATTCCTACCAAAACTACATACTTTATAGTAGTAGACTTGTGCTCAGCTATCTTTTCTATACCTATACACAAGAACTCCAAGCATATCTTTGCTTTCACCTGAAAGGGCTCCAAGTGGACCTGGTGTCTTTTGCCCCAAGGGTTCGTGGACAGCTCCACCCTGTTCACACAATTCTCAACTGCTGATAAAGATGCCATAAAATTTAAATAAAGCTTTTTTAAAATCAGTATATGGATGATTTGCTTATGGCTTCACCAAACGCTAAAGCATGCCAAGAGGATAGCAATCACCTCTTCTTAGAGCTACATAAAAGAGGCCACAAGATCTCCAAAGACAAAGTTTGATGGTGTCTCCCCAAGGTAGAATATTTAGGCTTCATTTTGACTGCTAGGTCCCATTTAATTTCTCACAAGAGTATTGAAAACATCCAAAAGTTAAACACTCCTACCACTAAAAAGCAATTGAGGGAAGTTCTTGGAGCAACAGAATTTTGTTAGCAGTGGATCCCTTGCTGTGTGAAATCACTAAGCCCCTCATAGCACTCACAAGAAACTTGGTCTCTTAACTACTTAAACTGGAAGCAGAACACCTAAAAGTTCTTTCAAATTTAAAACAAGCTATCCTCTCTGCCCCTGCTCTAGGCATACCAAATTATAATAAGCCATTTACCTTATATATCCATGAACAAGAAGGGGTAGCTTCAGGTGATCTAACTCAAATTTTTGGACCTGCTCAATGCCCAGTGGCCTATTATTCACTCCAGCTTGACCCAGTAGCTGCTGGAGCTCCACCATGCTTTAGATGAGTGGCTGCCACAGATTTATTGGTAACCAAATCTACCAAACCGGTATTGGGATGCCTTCTGAGCATAATGTGCCCACTTGAGGTTGAGACATTGTTATTAAACATAGAACACAGGCATTTACTGATCAAAGGATTACTAGGTATGGGATAACCTTTTTAAATAATGAACATATCCCACTAAAATTCTGTGGAGTTCTTAATCCTACAAACTTGTTCCCTGATTTGGCAACTTCCAAAGAACCTTTACACGATTGTACATCTTTAGTGTTCACTATTGATAAACCTCCTAATGATTTACTGGACACCCCTTTGGATAATTCAGACTTAACATTATTTATAGATGGTTCTTCATTTATGAGGGATGGCATGCACTATACAGGAGCTGCAGTGGTTACTGAATTTGATACTCAGTGGTCAGCTTCCTTACTTTCAAATGTAAGCACACAGGGTGCAGAACTCATAGCTTTGAAACATGCCTGTACCATTGCAAAGGATAAAAGGGTCACAATTTACACAGACTCCTGATATGCCTTTGGCATATGTCATGCCTTTGGCATAAGTCACATCATTGGCATGCTATGGCTTCAGAGGAGGTTCTTAACATCAGCTGGAAAATGTATTGCCAATGTAAACCTTATTACTGAACTTCTTTCTGCCATCCAGATCCCTGAGCTATAGCTGTTCTTCACTGCTCTGCACATACAGGTGACACTGACCCTATCTCCAGGGGAAATAACCAAGCAGATATGGCAACAAAACAAGCAGGCTTAGAAGTCCCTGAATTAATTATACCACTAACAATTACTGATAATTTGGATCTATCCCTTTCTTATAATGACAAAGAAGTGGAAAAATGGAAGCAGAAATTTAAAGCAAAACAGATTAATGGAATATGGGTATCATCAGATGGCAAACCCTTACTCCCTAGGACTTTCTATAACCAGATTTGTCACTCCATTCATAAATATGGCTATTTTTGCACCCAAGGAATTGTAGACTATGTTAAAGGAGTATGGATAGCACCTGAAATAATTACAATTGCCTCCCAAGTATGTATAGCTTGTCCTGCCTGCCAGGCCTTTAATCAACACATCTTTTGAGGAAAAGCTTTATGTGGACGTTCTCTTGCTTACACACCATTTGAGCCCCTACAAATTGACTTTATCTCTATGCCAAAAACTGGACAGTATAACTTTTCTCTGGTCATAGTTGTTCAACTGATCAGGTAACCTGAAGTATTTTCTACTGCTTATGCCACAGTGGCTTTTGTTGCTAAAATTCTTTTAAAAGAAATTATTCCTCCTTTTGGCCTGCCAGCATGTGTTGATTTGGATAAAGGGACTCATTTTACTTATTTGGTGTTATCTCAAATTTATTCATGTTTGAGATTACTGTTAAATTTCATACACCATATCATCCCCAGAGCTCTGGCCAAGTTGAAAGAATGAATAGAGAACTTAAGACTATGATTGGCAAATTGTGCATGGAGACTCATTTAAAGTGGCCTGAAATTCTACCTCTGGCCCTATTTTATCTCAGAAGCAGACCCAGAGTTGATTTACACATCTAACCATCTGAGATGCTTTTTGGACATCCACCTATTCAAGTGCAACCATTTACCCCTGCCTATACCTCTTTGTTAGGAGGGGATACAAGCATTGCTACATATACCAGACAATTACAAACAAAATTGAGAGAACTCGGCAACTCTGGAGCTGCTGTTCAAGGAGGCCCCATAGATTTCTCACTTCATGATTTAAGTCCAGGTGATAGTGTGTACATAAGGAATTTAAAACATACTGGGTTGACTGAAACTGCTTATGATGAACCATTCCAGGTCCTATTAACTACACCGACAGCCATAAAAACTGGAGAGAGGGACTCATGGATTCATTGTAGCCATGTAAGCTGAATATCTTATGTTGATGATGAATAATTGTTGCACTGATTGTATTTGATTATTGATTGTGATTGGACTTAGTTATTGCTAGATTTGTACTATTTTTGTCGTACTTTATATGGTTGATCCCTGTATTTGTACAAATTGCATTGTAGGGCAACACACATACTACCTCATAGATAAAAATCTGTATTAGTGACCTCTATTGACCTGATGTGCCTTTTGTAACATTTTGTGCCTTTTCTAAATCTTTGCATTTTCTTGAATGTATTTTTGATTTATTTACCTCATTTGTATTCATATTGTTTTGTCTACCTCATTTGCACTCACATTGTTTTATCTACGTTATTTGTACTCACACTGACGATCATGGTAAGTCAAAGAGGAAATGAATCTTACTTTTTGAAAACTGGTCTCTATACTTTACCTCTGTAATTATGAAATATACACATTTAAATATTTTGTTTTATTCCTTCATGTGTCATACATCATTTTATTTTCTCCTTCTTTTCCCATTTTTTGCCTTTGAAATATGTCTATTATTAAAAATGTTTGCTTTTTTTGACTATTTTTACTTTTTGCAATAGAATAAGCTAAGATTTCTGTTTACCTAACATATAAAAAGCATGTCCCAAAAGGCTTTGTACTATGGCAATCTGCCACTTAAATCTGCAATTTAAATATTATGAGATTATTGCTCAATGACTATGTCAAATCCAAGGAGAAACAGATCATAAAGGAGCACAGAATTTGACCTGCAAATTGCCAAATGAGCACAGAAAGGTAAAAGAAACTAAACCAATCCTATGGGTATTGATGACATTCTGTTCAAAAAGCAAAATAAGTTGATTGTGTGTGAGACTCAAGGTTGCAGCTATTTAACATGTGTTAAATGTAGGAATACCTTATACCACACTCTATTTCAAGCATATAACATAGATTGTTCTGGCTTCATTATCCTGAAAAAGCAAAGAAAAGAGTTGAATTGGGGAATTCTATTTCACATTTGTCTCAAGATTTAGTCTCCTTTTCTATTTTCTCTCATGATGTGACAACTTCCAGACTTGTAAATAGGGTTAGTGACTCATTGTTGTTGTGTACTCATGGGACATGGATAGCTACAAGAATCTGTGGGAAATTGTGATATTTTTTCTTTTTTTCTTTTTATCAGAATTTTTTCAAGTTTTCTTTTTATATTTTTTATCTGACTCAAATGTTATTTTTTAAAATTTATTTGATATCTTTGATAATTTTGGATACTTGATTCATATGCTTTATGACTTGACCATATACCCCAGTGTAATTCCTACATGTTTACCTGAATCCTCCTCAGGGGGATAATGTATTATTATT
This sequence comes from Monodelphis domestica, assembly GCF_027887165.1. Classification (NCBI taxonomy): domain Eukaryota; kingdom Metazoa; phylum Chordata; class Mammalia; order Didelphimorphia; family Didelphidae; genus Monodelphis; species Monodelphis domestica. The sequence continues at coordinate 153,394,039 of NC_077232.1, forward strand.
TTCCTCAGGGGGGACTATGTTATTGTTGTGAACTTTTACTTGAATTTGAGCCTAATTTAGTATAAGAGACTACCTCCCAGAATCTAAAAGGCAAGGTGAAGATGCCTGCAGAGACCACATGTGGCTTCAGAAGATCCAGATTGAACTTTGAGATATGGCAAATTTGAACTTTGGGGGTGTTGTATACTTTTGTTTTTAATGTACACTCTTATGCCAAAGGGGACTGTCTCCTAATTGGCTTTTTCTCAATGTATCTATTATTGGTTTTCTTCCTTTTCCTTTGTATTTTCCTCTTATCCCCAAATTATTGTAATTTTCCTTTAAAATTATAATATATATATATATATGTTTCAAGTTATAAGTTAGTTATGTTTTTATGATCCATTGTGGAGACTAGTCTCCCAAAGGATCACAGGGTGAAATGTATTGATTTAGAATCTTGAACCTTTGAGACTACATTTCCTACAATCCTATTTCCCATTTCCTGATTTTGCATCTTCTCACATGGAATGGGGTTTTGAGTTTCCATTTCTGCCCACATGTCTCTCTGGCTGGCATCAGCAAGGAGAAGGGAGAGGGGTTTTTGCCTTTCTCTGTTTTTTTTTAAATTTATATCAGCTCTAAGTGGATTTTTAATAAATTGTATTAAAATAATACTTGGAGTATTGACTATTAATTTTAATCTTCACACTGGCCAGACTAGGTCTCTCTAAACTACACTACCTAAAATTGATTTACCAACTACCTATTCTCCTAAACAGACATTCCTTACCCATAAACTCCTTAAATAAGCTTTTTTCCTCCAACTGTCAGTAGCAAAATTGCCAGTGGTGGTGGTTAAAACATGAGAACAATTTATACAATGACAAAAATGTTGAATATGAAAACAATTTAAAAAACATTAAGAATTCTGATAAATATGATGAACATTCATGACACCAAAAGACAAATTAAACTTATTTCCTATGATTTGCCTGAGAAATAATTGATTATAGATGTGTAATGTTGTGTGTTTTCAAACATAACTTATGTATAAAATATATATGTATATGTCTATATATATATTTCCCTCATACATACATACATGTATGTATGTATGAGAGAAAGATTTTCATTAAGGAAAGTTGGGAGGAAAATAGGGGATTAGTAAATTTATAATAATAGAAATCATTCCCCAATTAATAAATGATCAATGGATATGAACAAGCATTTTTCAGATGAAGAAATCAAGGCTAAATACAATAGCATGAAACATGCTATAAATCACTCTTGAATAGAGAAATGTAAAACAAGTCTGAGGTGCTACTTCACACCTATGAGACTGGTAAATCTGACAGAAAGGGAAAATAAAAAAATGATGGAGGGTATGTGACAAAATTGTGGCACTAATCCACTGCTGGTGGAGTTGTGGACTGATATGACCATTCAGGAGAGTGATTTGGAACTATACCCAAAGAGTTTTAAAACTATGCCTACCCTTTGAACCAGCAATACCACTAAGGTCTGTATACAAAAGAGATTTTAAAACAATTTTATTTAATTGATTAATATAGTGTATTTTCCCAGAATTATAAAAAGCATGTTGTTTCCCTCCCCTCACCCCAACACCTCTCAAAGCCAATGCACAATTACACAGGGTTTTACATGTGTCATTGATCAAGACCTATTTACATATTATTAATATTTGCACTAGGGTGATCATTTAGGGTTTATAACCCCAATCATATCCCCATTGACCCAGTTGATCAAGCAGTTGTTTTTCCTCTGTGTTTCTACTTCCACAGATATTCCTCTGACTATGGATAGTGTCTTTCTCATAAGTCTTTCAGAATTGTCCTGGATCATTGCATTGCTGCTAGTAGAGAAGTCCATTACATTCGATTGTACCACAGTGTATCAGTCTCTGTATAAAATATTTTCCTGGTTCTGCTCCTTTCACTCTGCATCAATTCCTGAAGGTCATTTCAATTCACATGGAATTCCTCCAATTCATTATTCCTTTGAGCACAATAATGTTCATCACCAACATCCCACAACCAAAAGAGATTTTTTTAAAAAGGGGAAAAGTATTGGTTTCTGAAAAAATGTTTAGAAGGATAATTTAAGGAATATCTGGAAAGACCCACATGAACTGATGCAAAGTGAAATGAGCAAAACCAGGAGAACATTTTACACAGTAACAGCAATATTATGTGATGACCATTTATGAATGACAGATATTCCTACAAATACAGTGTTAAAAAAAAATCTTTATGGACCCATGACGGAAAATGTCATCTGCCTCCAGAGAAAGAACTGAGGGTGTATGAATGCAGATCAGACATACTATATTTCCCTTTTTTCTTCACTTTTCTTTTGTTTGAGTTCTCTTTCACAAAGACTAATATGGAAAGATATTTTATACTTATCATACATGTAAAACATAAATCAAATTGCTTACAATCTCAGAAAGAGTGGGGGGAAGGAAGGGTGTGAGAATTTGGTCCAAGCTTAAAGAAAATAAAGGCTTATTTTTCATGTAAATGAGTTAAAAGTAAAATATTAGTAAAATGAAAAAATGAAATAAAGGAGTAGCGATAATAATGCAGAGTGAGAGTAAGAGGAGAGAAAGAGAGACAGACATACAGTCAGAAAGAGAGCAGTTAAAGTAAAAAGGTGACAATGAAATATTTTTGAGAAACTTTCACAACTGACACAGATAAATATGGTATTACTAGTATTACTTTGATAAAGTTAATATATGTTTTAAAAATGAAAGTTTTCATGACAAATTCACTATTCATAAGCAAGACTTTTTTCTATTTTTATTAATATATATCAATATATGTATACATGCTTTATACATGTGTATACATGTTTTATAGAGATATTATGTGTGTAAATTATATGTGTCTTTTTGTGTACCTATGTGTATATGTGAATATATATGTATATCTATTTATGCATGTATAAATGTATGTATAAGGTTATATGTGTGTTTATACTAGGTAATCTGGTGATGGAAAAATGGGTATTTGTCAATCTAGAAGTGGGTTTATCAAGTCAATTTGAACTCCTTCCCTCCAGGGTCCCATGATGACTGAACTTAGGTTTCTCTTATGGCCTAACAAAGGATGTCCTGGAATGAAGATGTCCCCGAGTTCTGGCCAAGAATCTATGTCAGAATACTCTTGGTATTTAATTCTTTAAAGCTTGAATGGACTCATCCTCAGACCTCTAACTTCTTCCCAAGGATGGAGAGTGGTAAGAAACAAACACCTCTACTTTAAATACCAGAAGCTATGGGCTCAGTATATTCAGTGCTCTGAAGTCTAGAAATCCTGAGGGCTATTTTTTGATGCTAATCTCCTACCACAATGAAGTTCACAGAGTAGATCATGAACTTCTCGAAATGAATTTGAAGAGAAATGTATATATGGAGAAAATTATTAAAAATGCATTGTTCTGAAGAAAAAAAACACTAAGGTTATGAATATAAATTTTTAGGTTTGTTTATTATTCTAGAATTACAAAGAAGTAATATTTACAATTAACAATCATAATATTTTATCCTTACAGAATAGAGACTAAGTAATTTCAAGAAGACAGAAGAGAAATTACTTCTAAAATAGAAAAAATTTCCTTTGCAAAGATCTTCATTAATACTGCTCTGTTGTAAGAAAAGGATGACTCAAATTTTCATGTTATTCTGTAAGCCACAGTTTCAGCTACAGAGAAAAGTAATCATCATTTTTAAATCTAATTCTATACTTTGAAAGAACTCTCTTTAGGAAATGTCCATATTTTCTCTAATTATTTATATTAAGTTTGGGCCTTCAGTATCAATAATGAAGGGTACTCTTGTATAGGGAGGGGACTCCCATCACAAAACCACATCAGCAACTGGAAGGTATTTTATAATGAAAGAGGATTGCTTAGGGCACTGACTGATGAAACCAGTCACATAGCCAGTGTGTGTGTGTGCATGGGGGTGTTTCTGCGCACACGCATGTGTGTGAATATAAGACTTCACTTGAACACAGACTATGCTGATTCCAGACTTACTTTCCAGAGCTACCTTATTCCTAATCTATAACTTCAAAATTAAAAAAAATAATTATATTGTATTTTGTTTTATAGTGTCATGCAAATTTTTAACATTTTTAGTGCCAAATTCTCTCTCCCTTTTTACCCTGACCCCTCAGTAAAAAGTCAAACAATTTTCTATAGATTATAGTAAAGCAAAATATATTTCCATATTATTCACATTCCAAAAGAAGATGGAACAAAATATAGACAGATAAGAAAATCTATACTTTGATCTGCATTCAGATACCATTTATTCTCGAGTAGATAGCATTTTTCATCACAAATCCTTGTCTGAGATTGTTGTGTTGCTGAGAATAAATAAGTAGTTCACAGTTAATTATTGCTATTATTGTGTAAAGTGTTCTACTGGTTCTTCTCACTTGACCAAATACCAGTTTATATGTGTCTTCATAAGTTGTTTTTTTTTTTTCTGAAAGCATCCTGTTCATCATTTTTTGTAGCACAGTAGTATCCTAACACAATTATATACCACAACGTGATCAGTTATTCTCCAGTTGATGGGCATCCTCTCAATTTCCAATTATTTGTCACACAAAACGAGCTGTTCTGGTACCTATACTATACCTCCACTTCCTTAAAAAAAAGTCTTTAGAATACAGACCTACTAGTGTTATTGCTGCATTGAAGGCATACATACTATTAAATCCCTTTGGGCAAAATTCCAAACTGCTCTCTAAAATAGATCAGATCACAACACCACCTTTAGTGTTTTAGTGACCAAATTTTCACACATTTTCTCTAACATTTGGTATTTTTATTTTTGTCCTATTATTCAGTCTGAATTAAATGTTGCTTTAATTTGTATTTTTCTAATCAATAATCATTTAGATGATTTTTTCACATGACTATTGCTTTGATGTTTTACATTGGGAAACTGCATATTCATATCATTTGATCATTTATCAATTAGAGAATGACTAGTGTTCTTATAAATGTGATCCAGTTATCTATATATTTTAGAAATGAGGCCTTTGTCAGAGAAAATTGCTGTAATGTTTCCACCAATTTTCGGTTTTCCTTATAACTTTGACTTTGTTTGCTTAAAATCTTGTTTGCTTTAAATGTAATCAAAATAATGCTTTAATTCTATCTCTTGTTTGGTCAAAAATTCTTCCCTTAGCCACATAAGTGAAAGAAAAATTATCACAAGATCCCAAATTGTTTATAGCACCCACTTTATGTTTTAATCATATATCCATTTTTATTTTATCTTGTTCTATGTTATGATATAATGTTTTATATCTAAATTTTGTAAAACTTTGTTCTAGTTTTCCTTCTAGTTTGTGTCAAATAATTCTTGTCCCCAAAGCATGGATTTTTTGGTTTATCAAAAACTACACTAAAATAGTCATTTACTGCTCTGAATTTTGTACCTAATCTCTTCTAATGAGCAACCATTCTATTTCTTTTTTTTTAAACATTATTTTATTTGGTCATTTCCATACATTATTCACTGGAAACAAAGATCATTTTCTTTTCCTCCCCTCCCCCCTTCCACCACCTTTCCCTCTCCCATAGCTGACCCACGATTCAACTGGTTATTACATGTGTTCTTGACTTGAACCCATTTCCCTGTTGTTGGAATTTGCATTATAGTGTTCATTTAGAATCTCTCCTCAGTCATATCCCCTCCAACCCTTTAGTCAAGCAGTTGCTTTTCATCGGTGTTTTAACTCCCACAGTTTATCCTCTGCTTGTGGATAGTATTTTTTAGATTCCTGCAGATTGTTCAGGGACATTGCATTGACACTAATGGAGAAGTCCATCACCTTCGATTGTACCACAATGTATCAGTCTCTGTGTACAATGTTTTTTTGCTTCTGCTCCTTTCGCTCTGCATCACTTCCTGGAGGTTGTTCTAGTCTCCATGGAATTCTGCTACTTTATTATTCCTTTTAGCACAATAGTATTCCATCACCAACATATACCACAATTTGTTCAGCCATTCCCCAATTGATGGGCATCCCCTTGTTTTCCAATTTTTGGCCACCACAAAGAGTGCAACTATGAATATTCTTGTACAAGTCTTTTTCCTGATTTCTTTGGGGTACAAACCCAGCAATGCTATAGCTGGATCAAAGGGCAGACAGTCTTTTATCACCCTTTGGGCATAGTTCCAAATTGCCCTCCAGAATGGTTGGATCAAATCACAACTCCACCAGCAATGAATTAGTGTCCCCACTTTGCCACATCCCCTCCAGCATTCATTACTTTGCATAGCTGTCATGTTAGCCAATCTGCTAGGTGTGAGGTGATACCTCAGAGTTGTTTTGATTTGCAACTCTCTGATTATAAGAGACGTAGAGCACTTTTTCATGTGCTTATTAATAGTTTTTATTTCTTTTCCTGCGAACTGCCTGTTCATGTCCCTTGCCCATTTGTCAATTGGAGAATGGCTTGATTTTTTGTACAATTGATTTAGTTCTTTATAAGTTTTAGTAATTAAACCTTTGTCAGAGGTTTTTATGAAGATTGTTTCCCAATTTGTTTCTACCCTTCTGATTTTGGTTACATTGGTTTTGTTTGTACAAAAACTTTTTAATTTGATGTAATCCAGATTATTTATTTTGCATTTTGTAACTCTTTCTAATTCTTGCTTGGTTTTGAAGTATTTCCCTTCCCAAAGGTCTGACATGTATACTATTCTGTGTTCACCTAATTTTCTTATAGTTTCCTTCTTTGTGTTCAAGTCATTCACCCATTTTGAATTTATCTTGGTGTAGGGTGTGAGGTGTTGATCTAAACCTAATCTTTCCCACACTGTCCTCCAATTTTCCCAGCAGTTTTTATGAAATAGTGGATTTTTGTCCCAAAATCTGGGATCCTTGGGTTTGTCATATACTGTCTTGCTGAGGTTGCTTGCCCCCAGTCTATTCCACTGATCCTCCTTTCTGTTTCTTAGCCAGTACCAAATTGTTTTGATGACCGCAGCTTTATAATATAGTCTGAGATCTGGGACTGCAAGATCCCCTTCTTTGTATTTTTTTTCATTATTTCCCTGGATATCCTTGATCTTTTGTTCTTCCAAATGAACTTCGTTATGTTTTTTTCTAAATCAGTAAAAAAATTTTTTTGGAAGTTCCATGGGTATGGCACTAAATAGATAGATGAGTTTGGGTAGGATGTTCATTTTTATTATATTGGCTCGTCCTACCCATGAGCAGTTAATGTTCTTCCAATTGTTCAAGTCTAGTTTTAGTTGTGTGGAAAGTGTTTTGTAGTTGTGTTCATATAGATCCTGTGTTTGTCTCGGGAGATAGATTCCTAAGTATTTTATTTTGTCTAAGGTAATGTTGAATGGGATTTCTCTTTCTAGTTCTTGCTGCTGAGCTGTGTTGGAATTATATAGAAATGCTGATGACTTATGTGGGTTTATTTTGTATCCTGCAACTTTGCTAAAGTTGTTGATTATTTCAATTAGCTTTTTGGTTGAATCTCTAGGATTCTTTAAGTAGACCATCATGTCATCTGCAAAGAGCGATACTTTGGTCTCCTCCTTGCCTATTTTAATGCCTTCAATTTCTTTTTCTTCTCTAATTGCTACTGCTAGTGTTTCTAATACAATGTCAAATAATAGAGGTGATAATGGGCATCCTTGTTTCACTCCTGATCTTAATGGGAATGGATTTAGTTTATCCCCATTGCAGATGATATTAGTTGATTGTTTTAGATATATACTGTTTATTATTTTTAGGAATGACCCTTCTATTCCTATGCTTTCTAGTGTTTTTAGTAGGAATGGGTGTTGTATTTTATCAAAGGCTTTTTCTGCATCTATTGAGATAATCATGTGGTTCTTGTTGGTTTCCTTGTTGATGTGGTCAATTATGTGGATAGTTTTCCTAATGTTGAACCAGCCCTGCATCCCTGGTATAAATCCTACTTGATCATGGTGGATGACCCTTCTGATGACTTGCTGGAGTCTTTTTGCTAGTATCCTATTTGAGATTTTTGCATCTATATTCATTAGGGAGATTGGTCTATAATTTTCTTTCTCTGTTTTTGGCCTGCCTGGCTTTGTAATTAGTACCATTTTTGTGTCATAAAAGGAGTTTGGTAGAACTCCCCCTTTGCTTATTATGTCAAATAGTTTGTATAATATTGGGATTAACTGTTCTCTGAATGTTTGATAGAATTCACTGGTGAATCCATCAGGCCCTGGGGATTTTTTCTTAGGAAGTTCTTTGATGGCCTGTTGGATTTCTTTTTCTGATATGGGATTATTTAAGAAAACTATTTCTTCTTCTGTTAGTCTAGGCAATTTATATTTTTGTATATATTCATCCATATCACCTAGGTTGGTATATTCATTGCCCTATAGTTGGGCAAAGTAGTTTTTAATGATTGCCTTAATTTCCTCTTCATTGGAGGTGAGATCCCCCTTTTCATCCTTGATGCTGTTAATTTGCCTTTCTTCTTTCCTTTTTTTAATTAGATTAACCAGTACTTTGTCTATTTTTTCTGTTTTTTCAAAGTACCAGCTTCTAGTCTTGTTTATTAGCTCAATAGTTCTGTCACTTTCAATTTTATTAATTTCTCCCTTATTTTTTAGGATCTCTAGTATGGTTTTCTTCTGGGGTTTTTTAATTTGTTCGTTTTCAAGTTTTTTGATTTGCATTTCCAATTCCTTGATCTCTGTCCTCCCTAATTTGTTAATATATGCACTCAGGGATATTAATTTTCCTCTAAGTACTGCCTTGGCTGCATCCCATAAGGTTTGAAAGGATGTTTCGCCGTTGTCATTTTCTTCAACGAAATTATTAATTGTTTCTATGATTTCTTCTCTAACTATCTGATTTTGGAGTATCATATTATTTCATTTCCAATTAATTTTTTATTTGGCTCTCCATGTACCCTTGCCGATCAATATTTTTATTGTCTGGTGATATGAAAAGGCTGCATTTATTATTTCTGCTTTTCTGCATTTGAGTGCCATGTTTCTATGACCTAGTGTATGATCTATTTTTGTGAATGTGCCATGTGGTGCTGAAAAGAAGGTGTATTCCTTTTTGTCCCTATTTATTTTTCTCCATATGTCTATTAACTCTAATTTTTCTAAGATTTCATTCACCTCTTTTACTTCTTTCTTGTTTATTTTTTGGTTTGATTTATCTAAATTTGATAGTGGTTGGTTCAAGTCTCCCACTAATATGGTTTTACTGTCTATTTCCTCCTTCAATTCTCCTAGTTTGTCTATTAAAAATTTGGATGCTATACCATTTGGTGCATACTTGTTGATTAGTGATATTTCCTCATTGTCTATACTCCCTTTTAGCAGAATATATTTACCTTCCCTATCCCTTTTGATCAGGTCTATTTTTGCTTTGGCTTTTTCAGATATCATGATTGCAACTCCTGCCTTCTTTCTATCGGTTGAGGCCCAAAAGGTCTTACTCCAACCTTTAACTCTAACGTTGTGAAAGTCAACCCCTCTCATATGTGTTTCTTGAAGACAACATATGGTAGGGTTTGGGGTTCTAATCCACTCTGCTATTTTTCTACATTTTATGAGTGAGTTCATCCCATTCATGTTCAAAGTTATGATTGTCATCTGTGGATTCGCTGGCATTTTGATATCTTCCCCTAGTTGTGACCTTTCTTCTTTAGCTATTTCCTTTTGAACCAGTGATTTACTTTAGGTCAGTCCCCCTAGTCCCCTCCCTTGAGATGCTTCCCTTTCTAGCCCCTCCCTTTTTATGCTCCCTTCCCCACCCCCCTCTCCTTCCCTCCCTTTTTATACTCCCTCCCCTCTCCTCCTCCTTAATTTTCCTTTCTTTCTTGCTCTAATGGATAAGATAGAATTCAGGATCCCACTGGATCTAGATGTTCTTCCCTCTCAGATTTGATTTCACTGAGAGTAAGGTTTAAGTAATTCCACTTCACGCTCTCTTCCTCTCCTTCTCATATGAGAGTTCTTCCCCTCCCCTTCCATGTGTATCTTTATATGGGAAAGATTATTCTATTAAGTCCCCCCCCCTATTTCTTGAAGTAAATCTTAGTATTATAGACGGTTCCCCCTCCCTTTTCCTTTCTTTGCCCCCACTTTCCCCAAATCTTCTTAATGCCCCAATCTTTCCCTATGCATGTTTCTTCTAACTACTCTTATGATGCTACAATTTCTGAGAGTTACACAAAACATTTCCCCCACATATTAATATATATAATTTGATGTAAATGTAGTCCTTATAGAAGAGAGTTTGACTTAAAGAAAAAGATAAGATTTATCTCCTTTTCCCTTTCTTTCATATTTACCTTTTCATGTTTCTCTTGCTTTCTGTGCTTGGATATCAAATTTTCCACTAAGTTCTGATCTTTTCTTAGCAAATGCTTGGAAATCTTCTATTTTGTTGAATGCCCATACTTTCCCCTGGAAGTATATAGTCAGTTTTGCTGGGTAGTTGATTCTTGGTTGGAGACCCAGATCTCTTGCCTTTCTAAATATTGTGTTCCATGCTTTGCGGTCTCTTAGTGTGTTAGCCGCTAAGTCGTGTGTGATCCTTATGGGAGCCCCCTTATATCTGAAGCTCCCCTTCTTGGCTTCTTGTAGAATTTTCTCCTTTTCTTGGAAGCTCTTGAATTTGGCAATTACATTCCTAGGGGTTGTCTTTTGGGGATTTAGTATAGAGGGTGATCTATGAATCCTTTCTATTTCTATTTTGCCCCCTTGCTCCAGAACATGGGGGCAATTTTCTTTTATAATCTCCTGTAGAATAATATCGAGTTTATTGTTTATCTCTGGTTTTTCTGGGAGACTGATAATTCGGAGGTTTTCTCTTCTCCCTCTGTTTTCCAGATCGGTGACCTCCTCAGTGAGATATTTTATGTTTTCTTCTAATTCATTAATTTTTTGGGTTTGCTTTATTGATTCTTGCTGTTTTATCATCTCACTTTCTTTGAGTTGCTTGATTCTGGTCGTTAGGGACTGGTTTTGCTTTTCAGCTTTGTCTGCCCTTCTTTTGGATGCTTCGAGCTCTTTTTCCAATTGAGCAGTCTTATCTGTCAGACTGCTGATCTCTTTCTCCCATTTTTCTTTCCAGGTTTCCATCTTTTGGATAAGTTCCAGTTTGAGATCTTCCAGAGCTTGTTGATAGTTTCCATTTTGGGAGGCATGTTCTGATTTTTTTTGGGTTTCCTCCTCATTCTCCTCTTTTCCTTGGGTACTTCCACCATAAAAGTTTTCAATAGTCACTTTTTTCCCTTTCTTCCTGGAGGCTTGATTTTGGGCCATGTGAGCCATCCCTTTGGTGGTTTTTATTCCCCTTTCCTTTTTGGTCTGGGGTCTGGGTTATATGGGCGGTTTTTCTGTGAATTTAGGTTGCTTCAGACTAGTTCTTCCCAGCGTCCAAGGTTTCTTAGAGAGCTGGGTCCCTGATCACAGCCACACTGCCCAGGTGTTCAGATCCGCCCAGATAATCAGCGCATGGTCCGCCCCTGGTGTTTAGCTCCTCGGAGATGTTCAGTGCTGCCGCCCCAAGTACAGCTCCACTGACCCCCGTGCTCAGCGCCGGGTTCTCCAGTGAAACCGCCCTGAGACGTTTTTTCCTGGCAGTCCCGAGATCCCAAGGACCCTGGAGTGCCCCCCCCCCCCCCGACAGAGACATTCCCCACTCACTCGCTGCCCTAGTGAGAGCTCAGGTAGCTCACTCTGGTTTGGTGGGGGAGGTGGGGTGGGGAAAGGGCGGCTCAGTTCACTTTTCTGTGCAAGATTTTCCTCCTTCTTATATAGTGTGGAAATGTTCAAGCCCCACGTAGCTTCACCTCTGTGGGATACTGGGGAGTCCTGTTCCGCCAAAGGTGATTTTTATGCTCCTTTGATGTAGTCTGTTTCGTTCAGTGACAGGGAGAGGAAGCGTGTGGCATCTAGATTGCAGCCATGATTACCCGGAAGTCCAACCATTCTATTTCTTAGCTAGCAACACATTATTTTATAATTAACACTTTGTAATACAGTTTTATATCTGATACTTCTAGACACCCTTTTTTGACAAATTTTAATGATTACCTTGATATTCTTGATTTTTGTTCTTTTAGTTGTTTTTAAAAATTTTCCTGCACAATAAAATACTTTGGATAGTTTTATTGGAATGGCTTTAAATAAATAATTTGATAAATAAAACTAGAATTGTCCATTTTTTGTATTGGTTCACTCTATCAATGAGAAATTAATATTTACCATTTATTTAGATGTAGCTTTTTTTGTATGAAAAATGTTTGTGTCTCTCTGTTTCGAGTGTATTTTCTAAACACATATTGTAGAATTTTACTTCTTTTTATAGGTGAATTCAATCAATTAACTCTATATTTTGCTCCTTCCTGCTATTTTCCCTTATATCCTTCTATCTTTCACACTGTCCCTCTTCACATATTTTGTTTCTGATCACTGTATCCCCAAATACATTCTCTCTTCTATCAGCCTCTACATTTATCATGCCCCTTCCAATATGTTTTTCTGTAGAGTAGAATAGATTTCTCTCCCCAACTTTATTTGTATGTTATTCCCAGATTGAGCCAATTTTGATAAATAATTCAAATATTGTTCACCATGTCACAATTTTCTCTTCTTATTAAAAAATGTTCTAATGAGCCTCTTTTCATAAAAATTAATTTACCCTAGATTACTTTTATTTTTCTCCCTATGCACTCCTCTTTCATACCCCTTATATTTTTTTTTATATCATCACATTATATTAACTCATGTCTCTGCCCTCTATAAATGTATACTCCTTTGAACTGCCCTAAAAATGAAAAAAAGTTCTTAGGAGTTACATGTATCATCTTATCATGCACATTTTAAACATAACAAATCATTTATGATTTGTCTTTCTTGTTATCTATTTTAGTCTTCTTTTGGTTCATGTATTTTATAATAAAAATATCTATACAGTTATGGCCTTTTTCTTTAGGAATATGTGAAAGTCCTAAATTCCATTAAATATCCACTTTTTCCCCCTTCATATTTTCCTGAGTTTTTCTGGGCAGGTGACTTTTATTATAATATCAGCTCTGTTGCCCTCCAGAATATCATATTGTAGGCCCTTCTTTTCATTAATGTAGTAAGTGCTAAATCTTATTCTATCCTGATGTTGACTCCAAAATATTCAGTTTGCCCCTTTTTGGCTTCTCTCAGCATTTTTTCCTTCATCTAGAACCTCTAGAATTTTAATATTACTCAGAGTTTTCAGTTGGTTATATTTTTAGGAGATATTTAGTGGATTATTTGAATTTCTATTTTATTTTCTGGTTTGAGGATATCAGAGTAGTTTTCCTTGATAATTTCTTAAAATATAATGTGTAGGCTCCTTTTTAATGATCATGTCTTTCAGGTAATCCAGGTATTTTAAAATTAATTCTCAGATCTATTTTCTATTTCAGTGGGATAATCCACATTTTTTCTATTCTTTCCTTCTTTGATTTTGTTTTATTTCTAGATGTCTTGTGGAGTAATTAGGTTTTCCTTGAACAATTATAATTTTAACAAGCTTATTTCCTTAAATGTCCTTTTGTGCCTCCTTTTCTATTTGACCAATTCTACTTTTTAAGAAGCTATTTTCTTCAGCAAAGTTTTGTAAGTCTTTTTTCTCTTTGGCCAATTCTGTTTTTAAAGTGTTTCTCTCTAATGAATTTTTGTACATCTTTTTTTTAAATTTGACCTATTTTTTCAAAGTGTTACTTCATTCAATATTTTTTTGTTCCTCCTATATCTAGCTGTTGACTCTTTTTCATTATTTTCTTGCTTCCTTCTCAGTGCTTTTCAGCATTTTCCTCTACCTTTCTTATTTGATTTTAAAAATGATTTTTGAGCTCTTCTAGGGACTGAGACTAATTCATCTTTTTTTTTTAAGGATTTTCCTATAGCTGCCTTGATTTTTGTTTATTTGTTTGTGTGTGACTTGATCTTACTCATCCTATAATTATTTTAGTCAGTATATATATTTTTTGTTTTTGTCTGTTTATTTCCAGAGTCTATTTATTGAATTTTAACTTCAAGGAAAATTTGAGTTCTAATCCTAGAGGGTAGGTTCTCTGACCAGGGCACCTGCTCCCCTGCAGTTGCAAGCACTTTAGCTCCGACCCTGCAGAGCCCCTGCTCTCTTACAGTCATAAGCACTAGATTATCTTTCTGTGTTGGACTTGAAACTAGGGACCCTGTACCCTTGTGGAAAAGCACAAGGATTCTCCTCCACCCTTGAACAGTGACCAAGGTCTCTGATTTCTTGCTATCACAAGAGCTAATTTGCTAATATTATTGCTACTCCCTCTAGTATTGTGACCTATGAGCAATGCAATAGAGTCCTATATTCATTACCAAAAATAAAGTTCCCTTTTAATATTCTTCTTAACAGTGGTCATATTTACTATCACCTGTGGGTTAAGAGCTCTGGAAGCATACCAGCTGGAGATGCAGTTGCCTCTAAGGCCTCCTACTGGCTTATCTATGGGGTCTGTGTTTCACTTTTATTCAGACCCAACCATCACCCTAGTCAAATAGACTTTTCTTGAGGATCTCCTAGTATGTCTTTGAATAGAAAATTGTTTCAGTCCAATCTTGGTTGTTATTGTTGTTGTTCTCTCACTTTTGAATTTGATTTAGGATATTATTTTATAGTTGCTTGGAGAAAAAATTGAGAGAGCTCAGGAGAGACCTTATCTGCCCTGTGATTCTAGCATTATCAAGATCTTTTAGTATAAAATCTCACTCTACTCTTGCAAACTGGCAAGTTGTCTATAACACAAAACCACAGAGAATTGTGTTCAGTATTGCGAGGTGAACTTTCTTGTTAAGTGTGTATCAGAGGACGGATCTCAAGCCAATTCTTTCTGAACCTACATTTCCTCTCTATATTTAAGCCATGCTGCCTCTCATTTTAAGACTATCAATGTTGTATAATACTGATTTATTTTTTCTTATAATTGATCAACGGAAAAAAACAACTTTATAGAGAGCCTCTCACTTAAAAGAATTACATATTTCATGGAAATATTTGAGTTTAACATGCTGTCTCAAACCCTAAAAATAAAATCAGTGAAAGAGATTTTGATTGATAGATATTTCATGTTTCTCTAACATATTCATAGAAATGTCAATATAGGCAATATAGCTATTATCTATCTAATTAAAGGTGGGCACTATACTAAATGCATTTATTGTGGCAACTGGACTATTTTTTTTATAAAACAACCCAGTATTGGGGTCCAGCTAAGTGACTCAGTAGTATGAGAGCCATATTTGGTTTGAATCTGGCTTCAGTCACTTTCTAGCTGTGTGACTCTGGACAAATCACTTAATCCCCTCTGACTAGCCCTTCCTATTATTCTGCCCTGGAACCAATACATATTATTGATTATAAGATATGTAAACATTAAAATTTTCTTGGACTCAGTGTATTATAGTTATTAGCAAAAGTGAGAAAGAGAGGGAAAGAAGGAAATGAAAATCACTAAGTCTCCCTACCTTTTTTTCCCTTCCCATCAGCAACTTTCATTATACAGGGTCTTACTTCTCTGGCATCTTTACATTTAATCACATCTCCCTGGAAATTTTTGAACACTCTGCTTTTCTCAAGGAAGGTACCATCAACTCTTTGTCATCTCTTCCTATATTTTCTTTTTCAGTGCTTAAATTCTTTCATTTTGGAAGCTATACTTCTTGAATTTTGTCTCTGAAGGAACAGTTAGATTTTAAAAAATAGCTCCCTCCCCCCCTTTGCCTTTCTCTTTGCCCAGCACGATGTATAATCTAGGATAGCTATTGTCCTTTGGCAAACATCAAACCTTTCAGAAATGGGCAATCTGTAATTCTCAAGTGTTCCAATCTATTTTGGGGTGTATCTAATTTTTAGGCAGTTTTCCTTATAACATTGGAACTCTGCCTCCCAGTACCTTCCTTCCATTGTTGATCCTATCCTATTCATGCAAGTAGTTCAAATTTAATTCTACTCCCTTAAGAGACCTGCTAAAATACAGGAACATTGCTATAATGTTATCTCTGAATTGTCTTCTCCAGGTTAAATATTCTTTTAGTTCCTTTAGTAACTTCCTATGTGGCATGGCTTTATATCTTATCACCATTCTGGCAATCCAACTCTGGACATAATTTGGTTTGGTAATATCATTACTAAAATTTGAGAGCTAGAACCGAAGATACTCCTTTCAATAGAACTAAATAAGGTAGAACTTATGGGAACTACTGTTCTCTTCTTTGGGACATGTTTGTATTAATGTAGCCAAAGATTACCTTCTTGAACTACATGCTAGAACAATAGCATTTGTAAAAAAATATACGTGGAGGATATTATCATTATTAGGGAAGCCCATATTCAATTGGATGATATACAGAACATTTTCCATGATCAAAATATACGTTCCTTTCTTTTGTGGCTTTTGATAATGGTAATAATCACATAGTAGATGGCTAATCTCAGAGTCAAGAAGACTTTGGGTTCATTCTCTGCTTCTCATACATACTAGCTGTGAATTTGCATCACAATTTCTCAATTCTTTAAATGATAAATTGCAGAAAATGTATCATTCTAACATTGACAGAAGTTCCCTAACAGGATATCTCTATACTAAAGAGATAATGCATCTGGTAAAAGTAGTAAAATAAAAATGTTAATTGGGAAATTATTTAACATCAGCATAATGAGTTCATAAATTTAGAGGTGGAAGTCATTTTAGAATTTATTGAGTACAACCTCATTTCATAAATAGGGACACTGAGGCACAGAAGATGACAGAGTTACATAGGTAGTAACTGAGGTGATGTATGAGTTCCTATATCCCTTATTCCATTTACTTTGACAAACTGCTTCCCATTTTGGGGGTTGTATTTCTCTGGAGTTGTATCTAAGATCTATCCATTTGATTATGAACTTTTTCTGGATCTTTCTAAACCCTATGTTCAATCTCAATGAAATCTAGGGCTATTTATGAGAAATTGACCTAGCCAGCTACCAAAAGTACAGCAATTAATTAAAAATGCTTATTGTACTGATTTTCCTTGTAGAAAGATTGGGAGTTCATTGAGTTGGTTCATAAGTACTAATCCAAGTGTATAAAGAAACTGAAGAGGGCCAAATTTCATTGAAATCCAAACTGAATATTTGGAACTCATAGTGATACATTTTACATGACAAATTAGCATATTTTCAGTGATCCCTAAAGACTTTCTGACACATAATCCATCTTATTTACATCAGTATTTACTTAGTAATAGGGGGTAGTTTCAATTCATTTGGTGGTAACCCTGTCATCTCTAGAGAATTTTAAAGGAAAATGACCAAGAAGATAATACAAAAACTTGTGAGGCATGAATAGTAAAGTATTGTTGGTGATAACTTGCACACATAAATCAGCATGGACCAGAGGGAAACTATCACCAGAAAGAGAAGAGGCATGGTCATCCTTCAAAGAAAGGAATAGCAGATAGCTAGTCCAAATATTGCATTTTTACCCATTGAAGTTAAATGGCTGGAAGGAATGCTTCAAGTTAACTTGATAGATTCGCTACTAATGATTAATGGACAAGAATCACACAATATTGATAAAAAATAGACTGGGAGAGTAGTGATCTGTACTATTTAAAAGAATATGGCATCAGTGCTATTAGAAATCCTGACATACTTCCAAACATATTTGCTTTTTTCTGCTTTTGATTAAGACTCCTGGACATTGCGGTTCTTGACCACAGCTCTCTATAAACCTAGCTTCGGATCAATATTGCTGAGTTGCTGGTTTCTCAAATTCCCATCCTTAGTTTTCCTGGGAACAATTTTGTACATCAACTCCAGATATTCAAATGGAGATTTTCTTCTTTACACGTCAAAAATGACTCTTTCCTAACGATTTTCATTTGTGTGATAACTTAATTGCAGTATCTAACCTCACTATTAATAGCATACAGTGGAGTGGAGGTGGGATGGGTAGTGTGTGGGATGGAGTGAAGAGTACTGAAATTGGCAGTAATGGAAACTGAGTTTAAATTTCACCTCTGTCAATTACTTCCCTACGTTAGGCAAGTCATTAAAACTACTGGGCTCTCCATTTTTACAAAATGGGCAATTTGAATTAAAATAACTCTCTAACTAAAATACAAGAACCTATGAACTACACTACTCTCCTTATTGAATGATGTCTTCTTTTGGTGAAGGATTTTGCCATTTGCTGTCTTTTCTACTACATTTTGTGCCTAATTGTTACAGTCCAACTTTAGTTATCCAGAACTCAGTACTCACAGGAAGTCATGGGGTTTCAAGAATGATTTGAAGTTTATTTAAGCAGAAGTCAGATTGTAATTCTAATCATTTTATAATTAGTTCACTAAGTTTTCAGCTTGTCTCTTGTCAAACATAGGTTTCTATATATTTGGATAGAACCACTGCTGACTTTGTAAATATGATGTGCAACTTTCTTACTTTATCACAAATTCTGTTTTTACACCTTCCATATGGGATCATGAGGATTTTCTTTTTTGCAAACTAATCTGTATTAGTTCCAGTTCAGCTCTGTGGGGAATTTTGGTAAGCTATGTGCAGCATTACCCTTTTAAATCAGCAATTTAGTTCCTAATTGATTCAATCTGTTTTGTGTAGTGAATTGTGGTAATTTCCAGTGAAAATGCTCAAAGCAAATAAACACTTCAGTGAAACTTTTCACTAGATCAGTCCCAGTTTTCCATTAGAAAACTATTGCCTAGACAAATGTATTGTGCCTTTCCCATGAGATCACATTCCATAAAAATAAATAAATAAATTTATATTGACCTGTTTGCAGTCTGACTCTCCCGTTAGAATATAAGTTCCCTGAGGAAGGGGACTATTTACTAGCCTTTATTTATATCTTCAGTGTTTAACACTGCCTTAACCTTGCTTAGGAAGGGGTATAGCTGTGGATAGCTATTTTTAATTATGAATCCCTTGGAGTTCTCTTTATCCTTGCAATGCTGATAAATAGTTGTCATTCATAGTTGATAAACATATACATTATTGATATTACTACCCCCTTCATTCACATCATTTCCTATGATTTTTCCTGATTTTTTGGGGGACCATGATTTTTGTTTCTTCTTATGGAACAATAGAGGTCAATCATATACCATTCAAGCTCCTTAACTGAAGGACAGCCCTTTAGTTTCCAATTCTTGGTCACCATAAAAGGAGCTGTTATAAATGGTTTTGTACCACTCTATCTCTTACTTCTTTGTGATACAGATCTAGTAGTGGTATTCCTAGGTCAAAGGATAACAGTTTTATGTCCCTTTGGGCATGGCTTCAAATTGTTTTCCCAAATGGTTGGATTGGTTCATAACCACACCAAGAACATATTAGTAACACAGATTTCTCACATCTCCTGAAATACTTGTCATTTAATTTTTTTGGTTAGATTATCCAATCTAATAGGTGTGAGATAGTACCTCAAACTTATTTTAATGTGCATTTATCTAATAGTGATTTGGAGCAATTTCTCACATGGCTATATTTTTAATTTTGTCATTTAAAAGTGTTGTGCTTATATCATTTACCATTTATCCAATGAAGAATAACTTGTATTCTTATAAATATAAATCAGTTTTCTATATATTTGAGGAATCTGGTTATTTTCAGACACATGCTATAATTTTTTTCATTTAGTTCTTTGTTTCCCTTTTGATGTTGGTTGCATTGATTTTGTTTGTGGAAAATCTTTTTAATTTAATGAAGTCAAAGTTATTTATTTTTTCAATTTATATATATGTATATACATACATATGGAGAGAATTATTTTCTTGAGATCTTAATGATTGATCCAAGATCAGAAAATAAACATAATTGATCATAGCAAAACCAAAATATCCAAAGCCAAATGGCTAACTGAATAGATAAAGAAAAAGTCACTGACAAAGTATAAAACTCTTTATGCTAAAAATATAGCAAGAAGCATAAGTATACACAGATCATTTAAAAATTTAATTCTCTTCTTATAATTGCATTTTTATGTTTCATATAGAAAAAAATATTGTTTGAAAACTGTTTTTTGTCCCTTTCCAATTCAGATTCTTTCCCTTCTTTCCTCCTCACTCTCTCCAAGTTAATAAATAATATGATATAGACCAGATGGCAAACCTTTTAGAGATGGAATGACAGGCCTTGCCCTCACCCCACCATCCAGACTAAGTATCCAGACCTCCCTCACCACCCTCATTCCATGCCCCCCCCCCTACTCAAGAAAGGAAAGGGAGGAAGAGCTCCAATTGGATTTCTGGGCAATACGTAGGTGGGTGATGAGATGCCAGTGTGGAGAGGGGGAGAAGGGTGACCTGAGCAATCTGTTCCCCTCCCACTTTGTGCCATGCTGTGAGCTATGCTCCCCTCAAACCAAGCTCCTCTCCAACCCTACCATGCTGTCTGCTCCCCACCTTCACATAGGGTGTCAGCCTCCCCACCAGCACTTTACTCCAGATAAGTGAGAGAGGAAGCACTACACTTGGGCTGCTGGGCAAAGGGGTGGATAAAGTGAGGAATGTGCTCAGGTTCAGGGAGAAGGGGGGGAGACAGCTCCACTCTAAATCCCTTTGGATTTCTAGTAACAAACTCTGCTGGTCAACTGTAGGTGGACCCACAGGGAGGGTTCTGTGTGCCCTTTTTGTAGTCTGTAACAATGTTTTCATGTAATATGTATTTCTATAATATGCATGTTGTGACTGAAGACACATATGACATAAACAATTGAAAACAAATAAAAGAAATAAAGTAAAGGCTAGAATGCTTTGATCTTCAATTAAGATTTCAAAAACTCCTTTGACTCTGGATAGTGGTACATATATATATATATATATATATATATATATATATATATATATATATATATATATATAGAGAGAGAGAGAGAGAGAGAGAGAGAGAGAGAGAGAGAGAGAGAGTTTGTCATCATGAGTCCCTAGAAGTTATCTTCAAACATTGTTTTCCTGATTTTTATTTTTCATGGCCAATCATAATACATTATTGTTGTCGCTATACATACTGTTGTCCTGGTTCTACTCACTTTACTTTAGATCAGTTCATATAAGTCTTTCCAAGTTTGTTTTTTTCTGAAATAATCTTGTTCATCATTTCTTAAAACACAAGAGTATTGTATTAAAACTGTATGTGCCAAAACTTGTCCGGCAATTCCAAGTGATGGTACCTTCCTATTTTCCAGTTCTTTACAAAATGGCTGCTAGAAAAAAAATATGCCCTTTTCCCTTATCACTGATCTCTTTGAGATGTAGACCCAAGGGTTGTATTGCTGGTCAAAAGGTATGCCAACACAATGAGTGTGGCTATAAATGTTTTTTTATACAAGTATTTTTACTCATTATCTCTTTGGGGTACAAACCCAGAAGAGGTAAGGCTGGGTCTGTTGTGGTGAAAATTTCACCTTTTAAGATTGTTATAATATTGAACAATGGCCGCCAAGGAATTTACTTATGAAATTCCTAAAATGAAACACTCAAGTCAGAATGGAGTTTATGGAGGTTTAATCACAATGGGAGTAGGGAAAAGGAGAGGGAGAGAAGGAGAGAGGAGAAAAGGGGAAGGGGGTTACTCAACCTCTGACCAAGGCAGAGGGAGTTTAGGCCCAAAGGCCAAGGTGGAAGGAATTAGTCCTTGACTCACATGACCAATCTGAAGGGAAGCTGTCTGTGGGCCTCCTCTCTGTTCAAGCTTCTAACACGAACTCCCGTCTAGCTCTCTCCACAGGAAGTCAGAGAATTCCAGAGGCTGTTCCCTACCTCACTTCCTGTGCCTCACAAGTGCCAATGGTGGCTCTAGCTTGGCTTAGGACAGCCCAGGTGGGCAGTTAGTTATTTCTGATTTGTCATTGACTAGCACATGCCTGTGTAGTGTGGGTGTGCACAATTTTTTGGGTGCTAGACCAAGATGGAGATTTTAAAATTCACAGTCTCAGGGTAGGAATCCTTTTAAGGCCCTTTGGGCAAAGTTCCAAATTGCCCTCTAGAATGGTTGAACAAATTCACCAGCCATGTATTAGTGTCCCAAATTTGCCACGTCTCCTCCAACATTATCACTTCCCTCTGCTGCCATACTGGCCAGTCTGATAGGTATAAAGTGGTACCTCAGTGTTGTTTTAATTTGCATTTCTCTAATTAGGAGAGATTCAGAAAACTTTTTCATACACTTATTGATAGTTTTGATTTTATCATGTGAAAACTGCTTATTCAAGTCCCTTGAACATTTGTTGATTGGGGAATGGCAAGTTTTTTTTTTTTTTTTTTTTGTAAATCTGACTTAGTTCCTTATATATTTGGGAAATTAAACCTGTCTGTTTCAGAGAGTTGTGTTATAAAAATGTTCTCCTACTTAGTTGCTTCCCTTCTAATTTTGGTTGCATTGGTTTTATTTGTAAAAATACCCACAAACTTTTTAATTTGATATAATCAAAGTCATTCACTTTGCATTTTGTAATGTTCTCTAACTCTTGCTTAGTCTTAAATTCCTTTCTTTCCCATAGATCTAACAGGTATACTATTTTTTGTTCACCTAATTTATTTATGATTTCACTCTTTATATTTAAGTGATTTACCCATTTTGAATTTATCTTGGTAAAGGGTGTAAGATGATGATATAAACCTAATTTTTCCCATACTGATTTCCAATTTTCCCAGCAGTTTTTGTCAAATGGTGAGTTCTTGTCCTGAAAGATAGGATCTTTGTGTTTATCGAAAATGAGCTTGCTGAGGTAATTTACCTCTAGTCTATTCAACTGATCCACCCTTCTGTCTCTTAGCCAGTACCTTATTGTTAGGATGACCACTGCTTTACAGTAGAGTTTAAGATCTGTTAGGCCCCCATCCTTCACATTTTTTTTTTCCATTTCCCTTCATATACTTCATCTCTTGTTCTTCCAGATGAACTATGTAATATTTTGTTTATAATTCTATAAAAAAGGTTTTTTTGATAGTTTGATAGGTATGGCACTAAATAAGTAGACTATTTTGGATAGGATCATCATTTTTATTTTGTTAAGTCATCCTATCCATGAGCAATTTAAGTTTTTCAAGTTATTTGGTTACAGTTTTAATTATGTGAAAAGTATTTTCTAGTTGTATTCATATAATTCCTCTGTTTGTCTTGGTAGATAAATTCCTAAATATTTTATATTGTCTAGAGTGATTTTAAATGGAGTTTCTCTTTATAACTCCTGCAGCTGAATTTTGTTGGAAATGTATAGAAATGCTGATAATTTATGTGGGCTCTTATTTTTGCTGCAACTTTGCTAAAGTTGTTAATCATTTCCACTAGCCTTTAAGTTGATTCTCTAGGATTCTTTAAGTAGACCATCATATTATCTGTAAAGAGTGATAGTTTAATTTTATCATTGCCTACTTTAATCCCTTCAATTTCTTTTTTTCTTTCTAATTGCTACTGTTAGCATTTCTAATACAATATTAAATAATAGAGGTGAAAATGGGCATCCTTGCTTCACTGCTGATCTCACTGGGAAGGCTCCTAGTTTGTCCCCATATTAGATGATACTTGCTAATGATTTTAAATATATGCTATTTATTATATTGAAAAAATTGCCCTTCTATTTCTATACTTCTTAGTGTTTTCAATAGGAATGTTTGTTGTATTTTTTCAAAGGCTTTTTCTGCATCTATTAAGATAATCATGTGATTTCTGTTGGTTTAATTATTGAAATGGTGAATTATGTGGCTGGTTTTACTAATATTAAACCATACTTGCATTCCTAGTATGAATCCCACTTGGTCATAATGAATCATGTTTGTAATTACTTGCTGGTCTTTTTGCGGGTATTCTATTTAGAATTTTTTCATCTATATTCATTAAGGAGATTGGTCTATAGTTTTCTTTCTTTGTTTTTGGCCTGCCTGGATTTGGAATCAGTACCATATTTGTGTCATAAAAAAAATTTGGTAAGACTCCTTCTTTGATCATTTTATCAAATAATTTGTATAATATTGGAATTAGTTGTTCTTTAAATGTTTAATAGAATTCACTTGTGAATCCATCTGGCCCTTGGGATTTTTTTTTTCTTAGTAATTCCCTTGATGTCTTGTTCAATTTCTTTTTCTGAGATGGGATTATTTAAGTATTCTATTTCCTCATGTTAATTTAGGCAATTTATATTTTTGAAAATTATCCATTTCAGCTAGATTGTCATATTTTTGCCATATGAATGTGCAAAATAGTTCTTAATAATTACCTTAATTTCCTCTTCATTAGATGTGAGATTTCCCTTTTCATCTTTGATACCATTAATTTGATTCTTTTCTTTTTTTGATTATATTAACCAGTTCTTTATCAAAATTATTTGTTTTTTCAAAGTATCAGCTCCTAGTCTTATTTATTAGTTCAATAGTTCTTTTACTTTTAATTTGATTAATTTCTCCTTTAATTTTTTGTATTTCTCCTTTAGTTTTTATCTGGGGATTTTTAATATGTTCTTTTTCCTAATTTTTTAAATTGTATGTCCAATTCATTAATCTCTACCACTCTACTCAATACTACTGAGAAAAAGGTATTTTCCCTTTTATTCCTATTCAATTTTCTCCAGATATCTATTAACTCTAATGTTTCTAGCATTTCATTCACTTCCCTTCTTTCTTTCTTTTATTTTTTTTGGTTTGATTTTTCTAGTTCTAAAAGGGCTAGGTTGAGATCCCCCACTAGTATATTCTTACTATCTATTTCCTCCTTGAGGTCCTTCAATTTTTCCTTTAGAAATCTTGATGCTATGCCATTTGGTGCATAAATGTTCAGTAATGATATTACATCATATTTTATAGAACCCTTTAATGGAATGTAAATTCCTTCCTTATCTCTATTAATGAGATTGATTTATGCTTCAGTTTTGTCTGGTATAATGATTGCTAATCCTGCTTTTTTTACTTTAGCTGACTCATAAATTCTGCTCCAGCATTTAACCTTGATTCTGTGTTTCATCCTGCCTCAAATGTGTTTCTTGTAAACAACATACAGTAGGATTCTGATTTTTAATCAACTCTGCTATCCACTTCTGTTTAATGGGTGAGTTAATACACACATTCCACATGATGATTATTAACTGTGTATTTTCTTACATCATATTATCCCCTTTAAATTCTGCTGTATTCCCTTTCTCTCTTTTCCTCCTCACCAGTGTTTTGCTTTTTGTCACCCCCCTGCACTTACCCCTCCCTCCAATTACCTCCCTCTTTCCTTGTCTTATGCCTTTTCTACTTCTCTGTGAGGTAAGATAGAATTCTATGCCCCACTGAATATACTTCTATGAGAGTTTAACAATGAAACTAAAGTATAAAGTTTAAGCATTACCTCTTCATCACTCTTAATCTTGCCTCTCTATAATGATTTTTCATACCTCTTTATGTTATTTAATTTACCACATTCTGCCTCTTCCCTTTTCTCTCAATGTAACCCTCTCTTTCAGCCCTTGATTGATTCATTTTTACCTATCATTCATATGTATACATATCATTGAAATCCACTCAGATCAAGATTAAAATATCACCACAAAACAAATACAAGAATGAAAGAACCATCAAGGAGACAGAGTGAAACAACTTTTAAGAAAAGAAACAACTTTCAAGAAAAGAAAAACAAAATAGGTAGGTGAAGAAATCTGGGATACTTAGGTGAGAGGAGAGGAGAGCCAGAAAGAGGCTGTAGCAAGGCAGGAAGAGCAAGCCACATCCCACATCTTCTGTCCCAGTTTTGGAACCTAATCACAAGCCAACATTCATATCCTGAGATCCTGACTGGGCAAATAGTGGTTCAAGCCAACCCACACTCCTTGAAATTACAAAGCTGTGGGAAATTCCACAGTCTTAGCCCAGGGAAGTCTGGTCTGAAGTGGCCTAATCCCCGTGTGCTAAATCAGGAATCCTAGACTGGGATTGAGATAAGGACAGAGTACACAGTTTGGGGGATGGTTAATAGTATTAAATACTAAGTACTACTCTTTTTGCCCACAGCACAGAGCAGAGCTCTAAGACAGGGCAATTGAGGGTGTGCCTGATTGGATAAAGTATACAGTGAGATCAAAATATTGAACCTAAACCTGGGGCTAGAATTTGATCATCCCCTGATCTTATCAAGTTTAGAGTGAGATAAAAACTTACATTTAAGGCTGAAGCAATTATTTAAGCTACTAGCATCTCAATGGTCAGTTGAATAAGCAGGGATAAGGGGCTCTTAGAGTTCTCAGCCCTCAAACCCTCACATCATTCACCTAACCTACCCATAATTAAGTAGGAAAAATAAGAAAACAACAAAAAGCACCTAATTCTAAAGAATTTTTATGGAGATAAACCAAGGTACAGACACAGAAAGGGACAGTGAAAGAAAAGAAAACATACGCAAAGTCCAAAAGAAAAATATGGATTGGCACAGATTCTGGAAGAGCTCAAAAAAGACTTCAAAAACCAATTAAGAGAGGCATTTGGGAAATAGAAATGAAAGTAATGCTAGGAGAAATGAAAGTGATAAAAGGAGAAATGGGTCAATTAAAAAAGGAGAACCAGAAACTGATAGAGGAAAATCAGTTCTTACACATCAAGACTGAATGTCTAGAAACTAATTATTTCATGAGAAATCAAGAAACAATAAAGCTGAATCAAAGGAATTAAAATACAGAGGAAAACATGAAAAAACTTATTGAAAAAAAAAACAACTGACGTAGAAAATAGATCTGAGAGACAATTTGAGAATTATTAGACTACCTAATAGCCATCCATGATCAAGAAAAAAAACTTGGACATCACACTACAAGAAAATATCAAATAAAACTGCCCAGAGATCATTGAACAAGAAAATAAAATTGAAAGAATTCAGAGATTACTTACAGAAAGAAATCCTTAAATGAAAATTTCCAGGAATATAATAGCTAAATTTAAAAGTCACCATGCTAAGAAGAAAACTCTTCAAGCATCCAGAAAGAAATCATTCTAATACTATTGAGTTACAATCAGGACCACACAAGTCCTAGTAGCTTTTCCATTAAAGGATCAAAAGGCATGGAATATGCTATAGAATAAGGCAAAAGATTTGGATTTACAGTCCAGAGACACCTATCCAGAAAAACTGAGTATATTCTTTCAGGGGGAAAATGTACATTCAATAAGATAAAAAGATTTCCAAGCTTTCCTGAGGAATAAGCCAGACATAAAAAAAAAATTGAAGACCAAACATGAGATGCAAGAGAAACCCCAAAAGATAAATAAGAGAGACAATTTAAGGGACTCATTAAGGTCAAAATGTTTATATGTCTACATGGAAAGTGGATAACTATAATTCTTAAAAATCATTCTCAGTAGTAAAGATGATAGAAGGAAACCCAGAAAGAGGGTGGTAAAGTAAATTGATTATGATGCTATGATATATATTATAAGATGATATAATGAATATATAAATATGATGATATAAAATGTAATGTATGATATATATATATATATGCATATGAATGATATGTAAAAAAATCAATCCAGTGCTGAAAGAGCAGGTTGCACTGAGAGAAAAGAGAAGGAAGAGATAGAAGAGGGTAAATTATATAATATAAAGGGTCATGAAAAACCATTATAGAGAGGGGAGGATAAGGGTTGTGACAGGAAATGCTTAAACTTTACTCTCACTGTAACTGGTTTAGAGAGGGAAAATGAGTATACTCAATAGGATATAGAATTCTATCTTACCCTTTAGAGAAAATAAAGGAGAATAAGACAAGGGAAGGGGGAGGTAATTGAAGGGAGGTAGTAGTCTGATGGGAGTGACAAAAAGGGAAAATCTTGTGTGGAAGAACAGAGATAAAGGGAATAGAGCAGGATCTAAAGGGGATAGTATGATGGAGAGCAATACACAGTAATCATAATGCTGAATGTGAATGAGATGAACTCACCCATAAAACAGAAATGGATAGCAGAATAGATTAAAAAATAGAATCTTACTATATGTTGTTACAAGAAACACTTTTGAGGCAGGATAAAACACAGATTCAAAGTAAAAGGCTGGAACAGAATTTACTATGCATTATTTAAAGTTTTAAAAAAAGCAGGAGTAGCAATCAATCATGATACCAAAGTAAAAGTAGAAATTGATCTGATTAATAGAGAGAAGGAGGAAGGAAATGACATTTTGCTAAAGAGTACTATAAACAATGAAGTAATAGCATTACTAATCTTGTATGCAACAAATGATATAGCATCTTCTATACTTTTTTGTCTATTTCAGTGGCTATTTTTTCTTAATGTAATTATATATATATATATATATATATATATACATATATATATAATGAGAATTATACATATAATTCTTATTCTTTTTTTCTTCTCCTTCCATCTCTTCATGTACTTTCTTATTTTCTTTATACTTCCAATATTTGTCCTTTCTGGGGTGGAGGTTAGGAGTTCCCAGGGCCCATTCACTCAGCCTCTTTCTTGGACCATATCTTGGTTCTGGGCAGACTGAGCTAGGAAGAGTAAAGGATCCCAGAAGGGCTGATGATATCTTTCCTTTCACTTCCAGGTTAGTAGCTTGGTCTGAAAACTCCACTGACAGAGTGAGGTACCAGAAAGCACAGAGACCTCAGCTTGAGGGAAAAAGGGACAGTGATCTTAGATAATGAGCTCAACTGGGTTCAGGATTCAAAGGTAAAAATGAACAGTTCCTGCTAAAAGAAACCTTTCTCAACTCCTGTTTCTTCCAGGGCCTTCTCTTTCTTCACTACTTCCTATTTGTCTGGAATAAAACTTATTTTTGTCAACTTGAAATAGAAGACTATTCACTTTGTCTCTTTAGTAGGATGCTTCCTGACTGGCTACTGAAACAAGTGACTCAAATATTTGGAAGGGTAGCTGGAGGTGTGCAGTGAACTTGCTCTTGACTCCTTGATTCCAAGATGCTTCTGCACAGTCGCCATCCCCCTTTATTTCTAAATCATATATCTATTGTCAATTTATCTTGATAATGTAAAAAATAGACATGAATCCAGGACTTCAATCCCCAGAATGCCCTGTAATCTCACTGAATTCTCACTTGGGCCGAGAACGAGAAGGTATTTAAACCTGGTTGTGAATTGGCTCGCACTCTTTTGGACTTCCATTTTGGAGCAGATGTGGTTCTTTTCATAATGTAGGTGAGGTCTTGTCTAGGCCTCTCTGGCCTAGGCACATGTTTCTTATCCTGTATTTTCTTTAATCCTTAATCTTTAATAAAACTCATAAAAATATAATACTCCTTGCAGAGAGAAACTAATTTCTACCTGCCTCAGTTTTCCTAAATTTTAACTGTTACAGCATATGACATGAGATTTTAGTCTACATATTCCTAATTTATGCCATACTGTTTTCCAGTTCTCCCAACTGTTTTCACTGAATGGTAAATTCTTCTTACAAAAATATCTGCAAAGAGGAATAGCTTTATTTCCTCATTGCCTATTCTAATTCCTTCGATTTCTTCTTCTCTTACTGCTATACCTAGTATTCCTAGTACACTACTGAATAGCAGTGGTGATAATGGGCAGAGACATACATTTTCAGACATGATCAATATATTGATTAAATTTTCTTGTGTGCATTCATTTGTTATGAGGCAGTACTCCACTGGGGGCAAAGGGAGATTCTAGAGGAAAATGATAGTAATATAAAGAAAAATGAACTAATATTTGTGTGTGTGAAAATAATTATAACAACAACAAAGAATGTCTTCAAATATCAAGAATAAAAGATCAGGTCTATATCCCCAATTCCTTGTTTTCCTCATTATTATTGTCCTTCATTTTAAGAGGTTCAATGACATAACTGGATGGTATCTTGACTGATACATGAATTGGATTTATGTAAGGCAGAGTTGCACAAAGTCTTCAACTTCATTACCTCTTCTACACTTATCAAAGTTTTGTAGTAAGAAAAAAATTTGAATGATTGATGATGGTCTGAGATGTAGTGAGTAATCTTTACATCTTCAATATCTGACCAGACTCAAAGCATTCCAATATGTCTGCTTGAGCCGCCTTAATGGCTGTTCAAGCAAATTGTTCTCATCTGCCCATTCCACCATGGAGTGCCATTCCATGCTTCCAGTAGACACCCTCCTAACTCACTAATGGTTTGTGGCCAATAAGTTACCCTAGAACTGGTTAATCCCATCTGCCAAGATAGTTTACCAGGGTGTGGCTGCTGCACGTGCTGGAAATTCTTGGATCCAAAGGGGAGAATTGAGTATCAGGTAGAAACCATAGATGTATGAGCATCTCTAAGAAGGGCACAACAAGCCCTTACACCAGCCGTTCTAGGTTTTCTTAAATATCCATAATCCTAGTGATCATACAATAATACAGATAGGAGAGAAATTAAGAAAATCTCCTTAAGAACTAAAATCCCTTATTATATTCAGATGTTTATTCCCCAGACCTAAGCAACCTCTAGAAAAGAATATTATTTATCTGCTGATTTAAAAAAAATAAAAATCCTTGCCTCCCATCTTAGAATCAATACTGTATATTGGTCCCAAGGCAGAAAAGCAGTAATGGCTAGGCAATGGGGGTAAAGTGGTATGCCCAGGGTCACAAAGCTGAGAAGAGTCTGAGGCCACATTTGAATCTAGGACCTATCGTCACTAGGCCAGGCTCTAAATTCACTGAGCCATCCAGCTTCCCCCTGTTGAATTCTCCCATTTTTTAAAATTAGATATATAAAAGCAGTGAAGAAAACCAAGAAGTAAAAGATGAGACAACAAGTACATTAAAAAAAATCTCCTATTTTTAAGTATGGTTTGTAATAATAGATTCATTATGAGTGGCTATGTATTATTCTGCCATTCTTCTCTAAATGTCTGGGATACTACCCAAACCAATGATAGATAGATAGATATAGGAAGCTAGAAAAGATCGCTATAAAAAGAGTATACTGCATATGTATGTAATATAAACATATGTATGTACATGTGTACAAATATATGCTCATACCTATACAAATATATGTATATATACACTAACGTATATGCATACACATGCATATAGACACAGATATAAATGCATGCATATTTGTGCGCACACATGCACATAAACATGTGTGTGCTTATCTCATATGTATATTTATGTGTTTACATACATGTGTGCACACATGTTTGTGCACACATATGTACACAATATTATGAAATGCTACTTGGCCTTCCCCTTGTTAGAGTTCTACCATTCATAGATTCTGACAGTGGTACACAAGTGAGCCATATTTGACTCTGCATCAAAACAAAGTTAGAAAACCATTGGTACATCATTAATAAATACTTGAGTTTATCCCTATGAATTGCCTCAAATTGCTACATGTATAAATCTACAAATTGCCTCCTAGCTCTTAATTGATAAATTTTGTTTGCATGTATTGTTTTATATTACAAACATATTAACAAACTTCCATTAGTTTCCTTCCACAAACAAACAACTATCCAACCTCTTTTTAAGTTCTAATATTGTTTTGTTGAGTGTTATAAATAGTAATGTCTCACTCTTTTTAATGCACAAGGCTTAATGGTAGAAGCATTCCCATCATAACAGATGTCCCTTGATATTTTATTTTAAAAATATAATTTTCCAATCAACTTGAGTTTAATATAGGGATAATCTGTATATAATCTATTCTTGCATGTAATCAAATTTCATTGGTCCTAGCTACACAGTATTATTGAAGTAATTTTTGCTAATACAAAATCAATAAATGCTGACTAAAATTATAAATTCGGTAAGGAATGAGTATCATGTGAAGTATTTTTTTCCTCCAAAAGAAACTATATTGCATGACTTTAGGAGATCAAAGGATAAATTTTCTCATAAATGTCAACCATCAAAGACTTCACCAAATACATCTTGTATAATCAAAGCATTGTGTAAAGAAACAGACCAAAGGCACAATTTCAGTCTTCAGAAACTGTGTTCAAAAGCAATAATCCAGAATATTCTTTAGGGAGATGATGTTTGGAAATAACACTCAAGAGGGAAACAAAGACAATATTTTGTGATGTGTCATTAATCAAAACTTTTTACTTCAAAAAGCATTTTGAACAGGATCTAGAAAATATGCTAATTTTGGAATCTCTCAGTGAATCCCTCTTATTTCAGGTCATGTGGACATATTTTTGGCCTTTAAATCTAATACTTTTATTAAGAAACATCACTAAAGATAGATGTCTTGAATTACTCAAATTGGCTTTCACAGTTAGCCTGGAAAATAATCTTTTACAAATTTAAATATTTCATTTGCAATCACAAGAGAGGTTAATGGAGGCATTTTGAAACTAGTTCATGTTTTCTTTTTACCACAAGTCTTGACTCTTAATCCAAACATATATTTGGGGTTCATTTCAACTAATTTGGGTGTTGTAAATTTTTATTTTCTTTGTATTTTACTTTCTTTCTTCAGGGGGTACTTTTGAGTGACCCCCACTAAGCATTATTTCCCATGGCTAGGTCATAGAACTTAGAGATAGAGATCAAATCCAATTCCCATTTTTTATAAAATGATGTGACCTAAACCCAGATGGGTGAAGGCACTTGCCCAATGCCAACTATCAAGCAGCAGAGATGAGATTCAAATTCATTTTTTCTGAACTCAAAATCTTGGTTTGCTCCATTATGCCATACTCTTTGGGTCATTTTTAGGGCCCATTCTGTCACTTAAATATTTAAACAAGGAGGTAGAAAATTAATATTCCAAATGTTCTTCTTTTCCTAGAGTGAACTGGACTTCCTTAGTTTAGATATCTCACAATATTCCTAATTTCTTCATAACATTCCCATATGATCTAAAAAATTTATCCTTCTAAGGTTATTGACTTCTTTAAAATTATATCTTTCATAATTGAAGAATTAATTACTTGTATTTGTACAGTTTTTTAGTTATAGAGTTGGTAATGGACATTAAGGGCATGTGTCATTGGTAAAGGGAACTTTTTGCACTAATAATTTGCCACCTTCTCTGCAAGTTTTTGTTAGAGAAATTGGTTAGAAAAGAGTTGTTAAAATCAAATACCTATGGTAGTTTTCAATACCTTCATAAGTACCTCTTTGAGTTTTATATAGACTTAATTTTAATTGGAAGATTATCTCTGTTTTATTGTATTTTCATCTATTGTAAAAATTTCCAAATTACATTTTTATCCAATATCCCAAATATATTTGACACATCTGACTTAGGGCACTGAGACATTAATTGGCTTTGCCAGTACCACATAGCTAGTGTATAGTCTCTTTTTTTTAAACCCTTGCCTTCCATCTTAGAATCATTACTGTGCATTGGCTCCAAGGCAGAAGAGCAGTAAGGGCTAGGCAATGGGGGTTAAGTGACTTGCCCAGGGTCACACAGCTGAGAAGTGTCTGAGGTCAGATTTGAACCCAGGACCTCCAGTCTCTAGGCTTGGCTCTCAATCCACTGAGCTACCCAGCTGCCCCCTAATATATAGTCTATTAAGAGAGACTTAGGGTTCTTGATCACAAGTCATGGTCTATATACTATCTCTTTCCAGAATCATGCTAAATATATTTCTCATCTTCTCAAAGTCTATTCATCTAAATATTTAGTGTTTTCTAAATAATAAAGAACATCAAAGACTGAGATTTGGCTTTCAGAAGAAAGAAAAGGATTTTACTCAAAGAAAATTCAATAAATACATATTTTAATTCATAATTAAAGTGCATTAATTTCCATTTTCCAAGCTAATTGCAAATAAGAATGTCAAATACTCTATTTTGACTGAAGAAAATAATCAGCTTTTAATTTAAATTTTAAAAAAAATTATCATCATGGGCTACAGCAGCACTACTTAGTGTTATAGAGGTTATTGGCTTCTTTATTAAAGATGTGTAGCATTGTCTTCATCAATTTGAGGTTCTCCATATTATCTGACAAATTATTTCTCTTTCAAAAACACCACTAAGTAAATCGTTCTTTCTTATCTTATCTTTCTTATTACAAATCAATATGGGTTTCCCATCTTCCAAAAACATCCCATTTCTAATTAAATATCTAGTGCCATGCTTTTGTGGTTTAAACTTTAAGACAAATATCACTATCATTTCCATATTCATATTATATTCTAGGTATGTGTATATGTATACATACTAACATGATTTTCATATACCCATATATCAAATTCATACCCCACTGTGAGGTAGTGTGGCATAAAGCATATAACTTGGAGTCAGGAGGATCTGAATTCAAGTCTTGCCTCTGACATATAATATACTAGTTGTATAAATAGAAGCAAAATAAAACCTTTCAGAAAAGTAAGTCACTTTTTAAGTTTATAATTTAAATACAAATTATTTGACAAAATATGTAGTTTTAGAGAATTTCCATACCAGAAGCCCCCTGTAATGGTGAATTCATGTGCTCAGACACAGTCACTATTGAATATGTACATACACAGGCACATGCACACAAATGCTCTTTATTCTACTTCATACATATTATGGATTTTCCCACTAACCTTCTCTTTCCATTAGCAGGTAATGAATAACAAGAACTAGTATATGCTAAATAGCAGCCAAGAATACCACTTTAATAATTATATAATTGTTTGATAAGTACATGTATGTAATCAGCCTATAGGAGCATAGCATAACAAATCCTATATGATTATACTTCAGCAAAAGACCTTCCTAGTAAGATGAAGGCTTAAAAAACAATATGAAAAGAAAGAATGTCATTGTAAAACTCGCCCATATTTTTCTCTCCAGCTGCCTATTGTTTCCTCAAAGTCACCTGCTGCTTTGATGGAGAGAATTTGAGATGATTTTTATTAATGATAAATACTGTAACTCATGAATAATTTCTAGCTACCTATGTTCATTAAGTCTTTGTATTGTCTTCTGTGACACCCATGATTTTAATTTTACACAGATTGTGGATTTGTAATTGAGCAGTTTGGATCTACCAATGAAAATTTGTAGGCAAAAAGATGATGTGAAATACATCTTCCATGAAATGCATCATTGAGAAAATAAGGTTCAGCTAATGGAAAATCTTTTGCATAAGGTTTTTCTGAACGCCATAGATTTATTTACAGGCTTGCTCTCCTCATTTGATGTCCATCTTCCTTCTAGTTCTCTCCTGTGGCTCCAAGAACCAGTATCATGCACTACAGCCCATCTGTGCTGACAGGCTAAACTAGTCTGAGGCTAACAAATGGACCACAAAGATGTCATGAGTTAGAGAACTGTCTAATCCAAGTCTGTGAATTAATGAATGCATGAATGAATAAGTTAATTTATGAGTGAATAAGTGAAAAAATTATTTAAAATAGGTGGAAGAAAACTAAAATCTAAAGGGTCCAGAAAAGCCCGATGCAAAGGATTGCCCATTACCTGAGCCTAAATGGAAGATTTACTTCCTAAGAGACTAAATTGTAGAAGAAGTGGATGCTTTTGGGACAGCATGCAGAAAGATAAGAGGAGATGAGTTGTATATAGGGGTTAGAAAGTAATAAGCAACCAGCTTTGGAAAAAAATGAAGAGCTCATGAAAAGGTTGACATAAATTCCCTTGTTTAAAGACTTTTTAGATCTAAAAGTAAGCAACTTGTCCTAATCCTTACAGATACTTACAGGCAGAACAGAACCACAATCCTCTGAATTTAAACTCAGTTTTCTTTCCACCATATCAAGTTTATAAACTACTACAACCTTAGTTGTAGTAGTTTATAAAGATAAGCCATGAATGGGTTGCAATTAGCATTAATGGAGAAAGCTCCCTTACCTATGACATCTCAAATTTAAGATTCCTTAGGATCAGAAAGAAGAGATCATAAAAAATTAAAAAACTGAGAAGTAAAAAATATTGATGGTAATTCCCAAAATCTGCCTAGTTATATAAAGTCAGTATGTGGTAATCAGTACTCTATTTCTCTTTTTATATCTTTCTAAAAATATTTAAAAAAATAAATTATCCTTGAATATTTGACAATACAGAATCAGATATTCCAGAATTTGTAACCATATATCATTTTGGGAAGACCACTGACATTTAAAATATGTATTTTGATTGTCAGGAAACAAGTTGAAATGATTGAAAGTACCGTGCCAGATATAATCCAGCCAATGTCCTTAGGCCTAGTCAAGTTGGGTTCTAGCTCACTGTCTGCCAGTAGTCCCTGTCCAAGACTCGTGTTTTGATTAACTAATTTGACAGACTGTATGCCTATCCAACTACATATCAAAATATGGAGAAGAGGAGCTCTTCATGTACTTTGTCCTTTTTGTCGATTGTTAGTCTGATCTTTTTTGAGTAATTATAGATGTTGTTTAAGAGAAATTGTGTTTCAAAAGCTTAATAAATCAGCACTCCATCCACATCATTTGGAAATCCACTCCATTTATCAGAATCTTTTCCTCTTCCTCTGTCCTGAATAATTTCCATTATAGGAGAAGAAATCTCAGAAAATATGTACTTTTCCATTTTCTTCCTTACTTAAAAAATATCATGTTTTATTTTTTAAATTTTTAAAATTCATCTCTTGTCCATGCTCATTCTCTCCCTCCCACTCTACTTTACCCACCTCCCAAAGAAGGCATGCCATATGATATAGATTGTACATATGTTATTTTATAACACATAATTTCATGTTCATCATTTTATGAAAAACACACACATTTCCTACAATAAAAGAAAGTTCATGGAAGAAATAAAGAATTGTATGTTTCAATTGCATTCAGACTCCATTCCTTCCATGGTGATGGATGTGTTTTTTTGACATGAATCCTTTGGAGTTGTCCTGGATCGTTGGTTTATTGATAATAGTTCTCATTCACAGTTGATCATCAAACATTATTGTTGTTGCTAAAGTAGAATGTTCACCTTGTTCTGATCACTTCATAAAACATGTAATTCCCCAAACTTATATAAATGTTTTTGTATAGGTAGGTTCTTTTCCCCTGTCATTAATCCCTTTGGTATACATTCCTAGAACTGGTACTACTGGGTCAGAGTATGCACTTTTATGTCCCTTTTGGATATTGGTCTCCAGAATGGTTGACAGCTCTTCCAGCAGTATATTAGTGTCACAATTTTTTCATATCCCATCTGACATTTACCTTTTTTCTTTTATCTTTTTTTTGTCAAGTTAGCCAGTCTGATGGGTATAAAGTTTTACCTCAGGGTAGTTTTTATTTGCAAATCTCTAATCAATAGTGATTTGGAAAATTTTTTCATATATGTAAAGATAGTTTTAATTTCTTCATCTGAGAATTGACTTTTATCTTTTACTATTCGTTAACTGGAAAATATGTTCTTATAAATTTGACCCAGTTTCCTATATATTTAAGAAATAAAGCATTTGTCAGAGATACTTCCTATGATGATTTTTTCCACTTGTAAGCTGGATTAATATGCCTGAGTATAGATATTCTCATTTTGTTCCATTTCCAATGAAAATAAGGTTAAAGCATTGCCCACTATATTCTCATCTTTCCTTCTACTGTATTGATTCTTAGATGCCTTCTTATGTGAGATAATGTACCTTCAATATTCTCCCATTTTCTATTTCCCCAATTTATTCCTCCTCTTTCTTATGTCTTAATTTTTTTAAATATCATCCCATCATATTCAACTTGCTCTCTGGTCTCTAACTATATGAGCTCCTATTCATTTTCCCATAAGTAATAAAATTCCCAAGGATCTTAAAATATTAAATATCCTAAGTACTATCCTAAGTATTTCAGATACTTAAAATATCATAGCTATCTTAACCTTTTATTTATCTCATTACTAGTAATGTAATCAGTTTAACCACATTGTTTTCCTTATTTATTTTAAAGCAACACAAGTATCTTAAATATCCCTTGTGCCATAATTATTTTAATTCTACTAGTTGCCAGTTTCCCATGCAGTGGTGTGGTTAGTTTAACTTCATTGATTCCCTTTGTAAAAGAGAGAATCTGCAAGGCAAGTCAAGCATGCAACACAAAGCAAAGGACATTATCTGTCAGTCAAAAGGTAACATTAATGTTACCGGGAAAAACAGCTGGAAGCTAATCCCACAGCTGAACTGAACTACTCTCTTGGCTTTGGAGAGGGGAGGGAAGAAGAAGTTTTTGTGTGACTGAGGGTGGTGGCTGAAACTGAAGAGCTAATTGTGTCTCTGGACTTGAATTAATCAAGCTGAGATTATCTGGCTGGTTAAAAGAAGAAAGAAAAAAAATATTTGTTCTTCAAACTCTCTGACTGTCTCTGATAGTGACTGATTGCCAATACTCCCAATAACCTCCTAACTCTTTGTATAGATTAGGGAAACCCTAGCCCTCTTACCTCATCTTCTATCCTTGTTGTATCTTCCCCAATAAACCTCCTTACTTGAGAAATAGAGAAAGAGTATCTTATCTAAACCTCATAGTTTCACCTTTGAATTACATAGAAGGTGGCTGACTAAAAAGGGGGGGGGAGGATAAGGGAAGCAGGAGGAAGAGAGTGGAAAAATGGGTGGCATTTGAGGGAGGAGGGTAGGCAAAATCTTGATCTATTAGCTATCTAGTATTAGATCAATAGGTACTCAGCAAGTATCCCCTCTATTATAATAGGCAACCCTAGTATCCATTTTATTATACCTTGGATTATTGTTGGATTTTTTTAAATTATGATTTTATATTTCTCTTAAATGGCAAATTTGAACATGAAGTTTTCTCATGAGCTCTGGTTGTTACAACAGGAATGCCTAAAATTCTTCATTAAATACCCATTTATTCCTTAGAGTATTATGTTCAGTTTTTCAATTTCTATGGGTAGATGATTTTTGGTTGTAGGCCTAAATCCATGTTGATGAACCTATGGCACACATGCTGAGCATGGTAGAGGAGGCTATTCCCTTCCCCCTCTATGTGAATAACTGTGAATATTTCTCACATCACCTATATATTCCTCTGCTCAGAAGCCCAATGGGACAGCTTCCTTCTTCCCCTCTCTGGGGGAAGGTGGGAGGCTTACATGTGGTGTGAGAATTGCAGTTTGGGCATTCCATTTCTAATAGGTTCACCATCACTGCCCTAGATCCTTTCATTTGGAATATAATATATTGTGTGCCTTCTTATCCTTTAATGTAAATGCTACTAGATCCTATGTAATCCTGGTTGTGGTTCTACAATATTGGAGGGTTTTTTGAATTGTTTTAATTTTTTCTGATTGCTTGAAGTATTTTTTCCTCACTTTGGGAGTTCAGGAATTTGACTGTAATAGTCCTGTAATTTGAAATTGAGGACATCTTGCAGGAGGTGATTAATAGATGTTTTTTTTTTTCAATTTCTGTTTTCTTCTCTTGTTCATGAACTTCAAGACACTTTTCCCTCATAAACTCTTTCAAAAAGGTATCCATGTACTTTTCCTGCTTATGGTTTTCAGACAGTCTAAATGTTTTATTGATCTTTTTTTAGGTCAGTTGTTTTTACTATGAAGAGTTCAAACCTTTTTCAATTTTTTCATTATTTTGTTTTTTTATATCTAAAATTAAAATTATTATTTTCAATTTTTGGATTCTAATTTTTCAGAAGCCATTTTCTTCTTTGAGGCTTTGTACTTCCTTTCTGAGGAAGTAATTTTTCTCTTTGAGGAATTATATTTCCTCTTTTAGGATCTGTAAGTCTTTTTTCTAAGCTGTTAATTTTTTAAAACCATTTTCCTTTCCAGTTTTTCTTTAAAGCTTCTTGTTATTTGTTTTTCTATTCTTTTTTGAGAGCTCTTTCAGCCATTCATTTGGGACTTGACATCATTTCACATTTTCCTTTAAGATTCCACAGGTTTTTATCTTTGTATTGCTGTCCTCTTATGAGTTTATATTTTGATAATCTCTCTTTTGGAGATCATTTTTAAGAGTCAGGCTTTTTCTCTGACTTTTGCTTTTTAAGGTGTTATTTCTGCCTTTTATTTCATCTGTATGTTGAAACTTAGCTCCATTCTTGAGATGGAGGGAGCACTGTTCCACACTTACAATCTGCCTGGAATTCATTCAGCTGTTTTGTGCTCAGATTGAACATCTTACAGATGAGGCCTGATTGGCCTGCTATATGGAAGCTTGCAACTGTTCAGTTTAGCTGGTTCAAAGTTGGTCATCTATTCCTTATTTGAATCAAAGGATAAATCTAAAAAATCAAATTATATTTATCATGTATTTAGTATGTACTAGGCATTGTGCTAAGAACTAAGGGTACCAAAAGATGCAAAGGACCTCAAGGAGATCACAATATAATGGACATTACAGGGAGCAAAGAAATACAGATATCCCTTCCACACCTGGGGATTAGGGATGTGAGAATCTTGAAAAATTTGCATAAAAATTTGCTCCCCCCCCTTCAATTTAATTAGGTCTGAATTTTTTAATTTTTTTCTTCTATTTTGTGTTAATACTACCTTATTTTAAAATTTGGGTTAATATTCGGTCATAAACTATATGTAGGTCATTCCTAGTTTTTATGGGTCATCTACTGGCTTTTGTGATGTTTTTGCAAGCTTTAATTTAACTTAAAAAATTGTATATACTTATTGTATTAATGAATGAAGCATGCTGACATCATATAACACTACATATTTATATACTAACATTTTATTTCATATGTAATGTATATTGTAGTACTAATGTTATATATGTATATTATATGTACATATGTGTATATATGCATGCATGTGTATATGTGTATATGCATTTCTGAATTCCTAAGTTTTTTATGTGTCATCTTCTATCTTCCATGTGTCACCTGTGGCTTCCACAAATGTCTCAAAAAAATTCCCATTTCATTTTTCATGCAAACCCATGATATATCAAAACCATGAAGGGGAAAGTTGAGATGTAGAAGGATACATGTATGTACAAAACAAGATATATACAAAATTAAGAGGAAATACCTTAGAGGGTAAAATACTAGAATTAAGAGGAGCTGGAGAATTCCTGTAAAGGTGAGATTTTGTTTATATTAATTGAAAGTTATCTCTATGATGATTGTTTATAAAGAAGCATCATAGACAAGTATTATTGCTCATGTAACTCCTCCAAGTGAATAATCAAGAGTATGTGATCATCTACAGATCCATGTGCCATGTGCCAATTTTCATATTTCTAAAAAATCTTTATGAACTGATACAAATGTAATGAAGAGGAAATATGAAGATGAAATTTGAAATCTTTTCTTGACAAATTTCTGCATTAAACTAATTTTTAAGACATGATAAAATAAAACAATTCCCTTTCCTCAAAGTGTTTAAATTCTAGGAAGTACCCATAATGATATAACCAAAAAGTACACAAACTAGATATTATTCTTGTTATTTTTTATGTAAATATAAAAAATGAAGATATAGCAAAATAAAATCTTAAAGGCTTTCCTCCAATAAAAAAATTGTCCAATGAACTTCTTAAAAGTAAGAAAGATTATTCCTAAACTGAAAACACTAATTCCATAACTCCTACATGTTTTTGTTTCCTATAAGTGTGAATGGCTTCTGTTTTTGTTTTTTCCTATTCTGTTTGTTCTCAAAAACTTGTGAAGCTTAGGGAATTTTAAATCTCTTATAGTTCAACAGAATATAATTTCAATTGAATTAAAACAAAATAAAATGATTTATGTGCATTTAATGTATTATGATTACAAAGGGTGATTATATGTTAAAGCCAATTTTTAATATTTGAAGGAACTGCCTTTATTTTTAAATTCCACAAGACTCCATTTTGAACAAACCAACAAATTTAAACATACCAAAAATACATGTGTACAGTAATAATGAGGATAAGAAAAGCTAGCATTTAACATTTTCAGATCATTTTACTTATTTATGCTTCTTAGTACAGTTCTGAAGACAGTTGCCATTATTATTCCTTGCTTGTAGATGAAACTGAGGCTAAAAGAATTTAAAAGATTTACTCAAAGCTGCATAGCTAGAATAGACAAACATATGAACACCTTAAATTTATTTGTACCTCTATAGTGCTTAAAATTAGGGCACATATTTCATTTCATTTTATTTTATGTAATTTCTCTTTTTCTTATTTATGTCATCTTATGACTTCAAAATGTACTGAAAATTTCACAACAGAAAATTTGCCTACATATTTTGCTGTCATTGAGTAAGGCAGAGATACAAAACTATTCTACCAATTTCAATGCCATGAGATCTTTTCATTTTCTTATATGTAATAGAAGCTAATTGTCTGTGTCTAACATCACATTATATATGTAAAAGGTATCTCAACTCTCACAAACTGTAAAAGGAAATATCTTCCAAGTCCTTAGCTAGGTCATGGAACACAGTCAGCAAAGCTGCTACAGTTTCTGACAGCTGTTGCTGGAACTAACTTTACTATGTACACAGGGGCTATACCTCTTTTCTGAGTCCAAGTTGCCAAGCAGCAGGATGCTGATGGCAGTTAGCACTGTGATAGTCAGCCAGTTTGGTACATTTCCCCAATTGGAAGACTATTGCCTTCAAAAGTTAGCTTTGGGTACTGCTTTCTCTTATGTTTACATGGAAACCACAGCCAAATGCCTCTCCTGCCCATCTGTGTTATATTAGACATCTGGACAATCTTGGCCCTTGTACTCACGTTAAAGTGAGGGTTCACAGATTTGTTGTGTCAACTTTCATAGTCCATTTTCTATGGATAACATTTTCAAGGGGAGGTTTTCATTCTTGGGTTCCAGGGAACCCCTTTATCTTTATATGTATGACTTATCATTTTGGTCATAGCATGGGACTATAAATGCAGGTCAGGAGTGTGTTGAACTTTCACAAGAATCTGTCCAAGCTGACACTGTCCATCTCCCTATTTTCTAGCATATGTTGACATTTAAGGGCTTTGTACCTATAGTTTCATTATTACAAACTATCACATAATGTTCCTATTTTTTCAGGATTTGCTATATAGAGTAGAACTTAAAAACATGATCTTTTGATGGATACTAGAGAAAGACCTAGTTGAGGAAATGTTTTTCTAAAACAAAATGTGTATTTTCAATTGGATGAATTCTAACAGATTAGAATTTTTCCACACACTGAAAATGTTTTCCTACTTTGATTTTATTTGACCCTTAGTGCAATTTACATGAATTGAATCTCACATCATTATTTAAAATGCTTTTTTGTGGCCTTTCTCAACCAATAGCTTAGACAATGGTGGTAACAATAGCTAAAATTTATATAGCACTATCCAGTTTGTGAAGTACTTTGAATGGTATCTCATTTGATCCTCAAAATATTCTTATGAAATAGTTACTATTTTATCTTATTTTAGAGGAATTTTAGGAATTTTAGAGGAAATTTAGCAATGTAGAGGCTCATTGACTTGCCCAGCTTATATATATGTAAGCAAATTTCTGAGACAGGATTTTAATTCAAGGCTTTTTTAGTTCAAGTCCAGAATCCTATGTATTATGTGACTTAGTTGAATTCAGATACTGACACTGGAAATGAAGACCTTGAGTTTTAGGGATATTGCAATTTTCTATTCCTGAACCTGCCACTATTAAGACATGTACATGAGTGTGTGTGAATGAACTATTGAATTTACAGATGCTACACCAATGAAATAAATGTTTGTTTGTTTTTTTTTTTTGTTTGAGAATACTAAAGGGCTACCTGAGGTAACATGCAGCTGCAAAGGGATTTGACAAGCTCAGGATTTAAGAAGGAAGGCATGCCTAGAAGATGTAAATAAAGATAATTGAGGAATGATACAAGGGTAACCTAGTCCATTAAGAATTGGATCCAAAGTACTAAGACCCATGAGAAGGTAAAACTGACAATGGAGATTGACAAAAAATATTGAAAATAAGAATAGAGTCAAAAATGAATAAGGGTATTTGCTCAAGATGATAGATAAAAGATAATTATTTTTGCTTAACTATTTGTTTATATATTTTCTACCTCAAAGAATGATCTTCCCATTGGGATTTTAAAAGCAAAATGTTAAGCAGGTAGGAGAAACTCAAGATAAGTGAAGTACATTGGGTAACATCTAACTGTCCTCAATAAATCCAAGTCACTAACATCAGACAAACTGTATAGATATGTGAAAAAGCTTACAGATATGATTGTTGAGAGCCAATGATAGTGGATTTTGAGAACTTGGATAGTAGGTAATATGTAGCAGGACTATAGAGTGACAAATGTGGATAGAGATGACAGATAATTATAACGCAGTATGAAATGGGCAGTAAGTAGGCAGGAATTCATGGATAAATGCACAATAACCAACTCTCCAATGGAGAAAATGCATGTATGACACATCTTTTTAGTTTTAAATGTACATTATTAACATTTTCTCCATAATCCTCTAAGTCCAGGCAATCAACAAAACAATAATTAAATCCCAGATTTGTAGTATTTGCTGATTCCCAAGTTACTTATGTTGCTCATACAAACTTAACAAATAACTCTTAAAATATTTTGGAGACTTTCCCCAGAACCTCACTATGCCATCAAGGGCTTCACAAAAGCGTTCAATTCTCAACTAAGAACAAACTCATATAGACCTTTCATTGAGGGTAAGACTAGACTCTACTTCTCTGGCCAACATACCACTTTCGTTGACCTTTAAGTAGAGAAAACTGCCTAATAAGAGGCAGAATGGGGAATAAACATACCTCTTTTCATTCCTAATACTATTTTTCACTCTCCAAATTTAACTTCTCAATTAGCATTATGACTTTGTGCAAGTCACTTAATATCTTTAATCTTTAGTATCATCATCTATAAAATATTGATATTTTTCAGTTTACCTCATAGGGTTGACATGAGCATTAGAATAAAGCAAATAAATGCTTTGAAATTTTTAATAATGATGAAATTAATTACTATTAAATTTCTTTCGCCACTGCCTTAAAAATGTCAATACTCATA
This sequence comes from Monodelphis domestica, assembly GCF_027887165.1. Lineage (NCBI taxonomy): Eukaryota > Metazoa > Chordata > Mammalia > Didelphimorphia > Didelphidae > Monodelphis > Monodelphis domestica. The sequence goes on from NC_077232.1 coordinate 153,438,985, forward strand.
TTTTCAATCAAAATGACGATCAAAAAATATCTTGATTTTCAAAAGACATCAGATAGATCCTCAATCTATCTGAAGAGATTATTTTACTTCATCCACCCACCACAGAGTAGTGTCCATATTTGTTCACATGTAATAAGCAATTAAGATGCATTCTCTCCTGTTGTAACTAGGTATAGCATTTTATCATTTAAATACAGAAGTATTTAAGGAAGTAAAAGTATATTAAGAAAGTAATTGACCAACTCAATGATCTCCATATTTGCAAATGAAGATTAAAAGCATTATATGTGTATTTATACATACATGTGTATGTATATATATGTGTGTGTACATACATACAGATGTGTATGTATGTATATATTAAATACTCTGTTAAGTTCTAGTGAAATAAAAGTGAGATCTCAAAAATCTGTAATTCAAATGGGTGAGACCTCACATACTGGAGAATGGTAGTCAAGGAAGAGTGTTAGGGTCTAGAAAGTCACCCAGTAAATCAATATAGTATTCAACTGGCATATTAAATCCTGAGGCAATGTTAGCAGTAATTCAGTTACAGTGCTCAAAGAATTGGAAAGGGAAATTGTAGATTAAAAGAGAGAAAACACATCTGGGGTAAATCAAGAAGGCAATCTGAATAAGCTTACACATACACACACACATACCAACAAAATTGTTTTACACTGATATTTCCCCCAAAAGCTACTATTATAATTATGAAACTGATAGAGATCGAGGTGAATGGAAAGCTAAGAATAAGTATACTGGACAGATTCCCAAGGAATAACTTTTTTTTTTTTTCGTGAGAGGGAAGAATACCTCAGGCTCTCAACACCCCTTTGTCGTGAACTCTGAAGTATCACTAAGCATTTGGTGACCACCATTTCTCTTTCTGAGAGTGACTCAATCCAACCTTCATTCATGATGGTAGGTCTGTTCCTAAACCACTCTGTCCCCACATTAATATTCTCTCAGTACTTGCATCTGAGAGTGCAGTTCTCTAGCTAGTCCTTAGAAGACTCTGACTCTGTCTCTCCTCAACTTTTTATCTGAAATTATTTTCATAAGCTAGTTTGTTTAGTTTTCTTTACACAATTTTTTTCTTTATTTCCCCTTCAGAAGCTTTGAAAAGTCCAGTAATTTATACACAGACAAGACAAAAGAATAATTGTAAAGGACCTTTGCAAACTCTTTAGGAAAATTGAAATAAATAAATATATAGAAAAAAAAACAATATGATAGCTGAGAAAGGTCACATGATGAGTACAACAGTAAGAAATGTTTTACTGCAAATATAAATCATATTGCCACAATCACCCACACTGACTTTATTCAACAAGTTTTTTAATATTATTATTTTTTATTCAGTTTAATGGGAATTCCATAGTTTTTCCTATTCAAGAAATCTGATTTGAAGGCCATGAATTCAATGCTGAGTTAGTCTCTTTTCCTTTCAGTAAGATCTCTCAGAAGGGGAAATAATTTCTTGCTGAAGTTAGGAAAAAGAAGTTTTACATATGAGGTATGATTTATTCTGGGCTCAGAGAAGAATTTAATAGACATGGAAAAATATTTAGAATGATATGTACAAAGGCAGGGAGTTCAGAAAGACAAATATAATTGAAAGACAAAAAACTTCAAGTGAAAATAAAGATTTTTGAAGGGAAGTAAAAAATAGGATTGGAAAGGTAGAGGAAGACTTGGTTATGAAGGACCCTGAATATACAGATAAAAGATTTATACTTTAACCATAGCCAATGTGGAGTCAAAAGAGTTTTGTTTTGTTTTCCAGCAAAGGAATGAATAAGATCAGTTCAATTCAACAAGTGATTATTTTGCATGTTATAAATGCCAAAGGCTGTATTAAGATACAAAGATAATCCATAAGAGTCTTGTTTCAAAGGAGTTTACATTATGATAGAAAGAGATACAAAAATATAGATAAGCAATAAATATATATCTATATATGTATATGTATACACAAAAGTTGGATAAATATCTATTTTTGGTATTAAAAAAGTGTGGCACTGACCTCTGGAGGACTCCATAAAGGAAAGTCTCACAGGTGAAGACATCTGTGAACTGAACCTTGAACATTTTGAAAGTGGAAGCTGGAAGAGAAAGTGTTTTAGGAATGTTAATTGAGGATATCACACCAGGCCCATGGGAATATGGAACTAGAAGACAATCCAGATTAATTCTATTTTCTACTCCATGCTGCTTATCTATAAATAAGCAAGGGCTAACCTGGATTCAGATTATCTATGACATACCCTAGTGGTGTGACACCATTCAAATAATTTAAAAGACTTAGTATTCTAGGCAACTCATGAATACTATAATTTTCAGAGAATGTACTAATTTGAATTTGTAAAGGGAGTTTCTTCATCTGTGAATTCTCTATACTAATGCAATCACAAATCCAGTCCCTATACTTTTCAATAATCTAATTTGTCAATATTTCATTTCTTAAATTAGGATGTGGGATTTAAGAGAAAAAATATGTTGAGACAGTATTTTAGGGAAGGAAAAGCATCTCAGTCTTATTCAGGCTGTGAGGTTTTGAATGTTCTATAGCATAAATATTTCACTTTTGACAAAGATGGTTTGCCCGGTACATACATTATAGACAAGGAAGAACAGATTAAGGAGCATACCACCTGCTATTTAGTCAATAATCAGAGTTAATTAAAATATATTGATTAATTTTTCCCATGATCCTCAACAATAATTCAAAGCCAAATACCCTAATACCAAGTAAATGTCATATATAGACAAAGATAATGAGGCTTTAAAAGATTAAATAACTTTTTAATCATGACAAGAGTTGGCAGTGGGAAATCATACTTTAAATCTTAGAAGTTCTTTGAATTCCTTATACTTAAATGGTATTTTTTAGATCTTATGTATTTGACAAGTTAGCAGATATTAGAGAAAGTCTGTGTTTTTCCAGCTACTCCCAGTTGATAAGAGCTTGTGAGGTCAAAACTGAAGAGCAGAGGATAGCACTGGATTTTATTCCCTTTTATAAGAGTTTGAAGACTGAGAATAGATAATCAAGCATCAAAACAATCTTGAAAGCTTAATAAACAGGACAATGGAAGAAACATCACCCAGGTGCACTAGGGAACTTTATACTCCTCACCTGCCCTTTTCCCTGGAATGCCTATGGGAAGTAGTAGTGGTAGTCTCTCTGTGACCGATAAAGACTATTGTCTTTGTGCAGTTTCATCTACAGTGTACCCTCATGTGGCTTTGGCATCCAAAGCCTGAGGCGCAGAGTTTGTGGCACATGGGGCCTGGGACGCCAGTTGTTACGGGAGGTGAGGTTGTGGCCTGGTGTTGGCGTTCACGCGCAGCGGCAAGACGTCGACATCACTCATCTTCAAAGGTGGAGGCGGCATGGTGAATGTGAGTTCGCCAAGCTGCTTCTGTCAGAGGCAGCGAGTTCTAGTTGCTTTGGTGTCATGCCAGCCCACTTCAAGTTTGACTTTAGCTGATCCTTGAATCTCTTCTTTGGTCGGCCTTGTTTCCTGAGTCCAGCAGACAGTTCACCATAGAATATCTGTCTTGGTATTCGCTGTGGGTCCATGCGGATGACGTGTCCAGACCATCGTAGCTGGGCTTGGAGTACCAGGACTTTGATGCTGGTGGAGTTGGCTCTGTCGAGGACTTCCTGGTTGGTGATTCGGTCCTGCCATTGGATCCTCATGATTGATCAGAGGGAGCGTTGGTGGAATTGCTCCAGCTGTTTCATGTGCTTCCGGTACAGTGTCCATGTCTCACAACCATACAGGAGCGAGCTGAGGACCACTGCGTTATACACTTTGAGCTTTGTCGCAGTGCTTACACCTCTGTGTTGGAGGACTTTGCAGCACAGCCACCCGAGTGCCTGGCTGGACTTTTGGATCCTGGCATTGATCTCATGGTCTAGGGACCCGTCGTTGGCGATGGTGCTGCCCAGGTACTTGAAAGTGTTGACGTTGGAAAGCTGTGTGCCATCGATTGTAATGCACAGCTGGTTAGTTGGCCTCCCTGGTGTGGGTTGGAACAGCACCTCTGTTTTGCTGAGTCTGATAGTCAGGCCAAACAGTTTTGTTGCAGTAGAGAACCTGTCCACAATGGTTTGAAGATGATTTTCTTGGTGGGCCATGAGAGCACAGTCATCTGCGAAGAGAGTTTCCAGGATGAGTCTCTCTGTTGTCTTTGTTTTTGCAGTCAGGTGGTGAAGGTCGAATAGTGAGCCATCCAGTCGGTATTTGATATAGACGCCCAAGTCTACATCTATCACAGTATGTCGTAATACTTGGGTGAAGTATAGGTTGAATAGTACCAGAGTGAGGACACAGCCTTGTTTCACACCATTAGAGATGTTGAAGCTAATGGAAATCTCTCCACCAGATAGGACTTCCCCTGTCATGTCGACATGAAAGAGTTGGATCAGTTTGACAAATTTTGCTGGGCAACCGAGCTTGCTAAGGATCACCCACAATGCGTCCCTGTACACTGTGTCAAATGCCTTTGTCAGGACTATGAAGACAATGTAGAGACTCAGGTTCTGCTCAAGGCATTTTTTCTGTATTTGCCTCACCGTGAAGACCATGTCGATGGTGTTACAATCTGGCCATATTGTGATTCAGGCAGGTTCTGCTCTAAAACAGATGACAGGAGTCTGTTGAGTATAACACGGGCAAGGATCTTTCCAGCAGTGGAGAGTAGTGAGATGCCTCTGTAGTTGTCACAGGCTACTCATGCACGTTTGTTCTTGTATAGGGCTACGATGGAGGTATCTCTGAGTTCTGGGGGCATGTCTTCCTCTTCCCAAATGCTGATCAGCACTATGTGGAATGCCTGGAGCGCCTTTCCATTTAAGGCCTTGTACACTTCGGTTGGGATCCTGTCTTTACCAGGTGCATTGCCTGCATTCATTTGTTTAATGGCTTTTTGGACTTCCTCTATTGAAGGAGGGACATCAAGTTGTTCAATGGTGCGGTTTTGGGGGATCTGGTCAAGGGCGCTTTGGTCGACTGAAGAGGGTCAGTTGAGAAGCTGACTGAAGTGTTCTTTCCACCTGTTGCTGATGCCTTTTTTTATCTTTTATGAGAGTGTCACCATCAGAGGATAGCAAGGGAGTGGTGGTGGGTTTTAATGGCCCATAGACAGTCTTGAGGGCACTGAAAAATTGTTTGTAGTTTTTTGTATCAGCAAAATGCTGGATTTCTTCTGCCTTTTTTTTCCACCATCAGTCTTGCATCTTCCTGATCTCACACACTTCACCATGGCTTGGAGAGACTTGAATCTGTCCTTTTTAGGAGCAGAGTTTGGGTTATTTTGCCGCTCCATAAAGACTTTGTTCTTTTTGCTCAATAGGTCTTCAATAGCAGTGTTGTTCTCATAACCAGTCCTGGAGGTTGTGTTGTTTGGGGCCTAGAACCGCCTTTAATGTTTCCTTCACTGTGTCTCTGAACTGGTTCCATTTCTCAGTTGAGCTTCCAGTGAGTGGTCCCATGGCAGATAGGTTGTTGTCCAGGAAAGACTGGAATGTTTGCAAATAAGATGGATCTCTAAGACAACTCACGTTGTAAAATGCGCGAACTGTCTGGGCGCGTTTTGGATGGCGAGGTGCAATGCACATTTGAAGAGTCGTTCTAACCAATCAGTGGTCTGTCCAGCATTCAGCTCCTCTCATAGCTCTGGTGATCTGTACATCCTGGATGTCTTGCCGGTGTACAATGATGTAGTCAATGAGATGCCACTGTTTTGATCTTGGGTGCATCCAAATTGTTTTCTATTTGTTCGCCATTCTGAACACAGTGTTCGTGATGGTGAGTTCGAACTCTGAGCATTTGCTGAGTAGCAGTAAGCCGTTGTTGTTTATTTTGCCCAAGCTGTGTTTGCCGAGCACTCCTTTCCATCTTTCATGGTCCTGGCCAATGCGGGCTTTGAAGTCTCCCAGTAGTATCAGCTTGTCATTGGTGGGCACTGAGTGCAGGATGGCACTCAGGTCAGAGTAGAACTGCTCAATGGTCTCCTCTGTGCTGGTCAGTGTTGGGGCATATGTGCTGATGATTGTGGCATACCGGTCCTTGCTGAGAGGTAAACGGATCTTCATGAGCCTCTCACTGATCCCCACAGGCAAGTCTGGCAGCTGTTTGAGCAAACGGGTCTTGATGGCCAGGCCAACACCGTGGATTCTGTCTTCATTTGAGGCTCTACCTTTCCAGAAGAAGGTATCCAGTGGTGGGTTTGCTGAGTGATCCCTCTTCTGGTAAGCATGTTTCACTTAATGCTGCGATGTCAATGTTATATCGCGCCAGTTCTTTACCGATTAGAGCTGTTCTTCTCTCAGGTCTTGGGGTATTTTCTCTGTCAAGTAATATCCTGATGTTTCATGCTCCTAGTAGGAGTTTCTTTGTATTTTTTCTTTGATTTTGACAGCTTAAAGGGATGACCTGTCAGCCGCGGTGTGCTGACCGGGTGTTTGTAGGGCAGGCAATGTTTGGGACACCTTTTCTAGTCCCCTCCCTTGATTAGGGTGAGCAGTGCTGTCCTAGAGGGGGCTGCTCAGTCGCCCAGGATGCTGCCAAACATCTCTGCTGCCCTACAGAGCCAAGCGACCACTGGTCTCTGGGCCGCCTACGTGCAGGATTGTGACTACAACTGCCAGTGGTCACCTCCACCTGTTGCGTCGCCACTCCCCCATCACCGCAGGTCTTGAAGAGGGTGGACGGGGCTAGGATAGATGATTTTACACAAAGACACTTGTGCGTGAAGGAGATTTAAGTGGAAAAGCCGATGCACAGAGACAGTCCCACTCTCTAGGCGTTGGAAGCCTGGGTCCAGTGGTACGAAAAGTCGTTACACCTGGAGACTTCCTCAGCTGCATTGGATGGCCGTGTTGTCCTTTGTGCTCCAATATGCCCTAAGCACTCCACAGTGCTTTGCTGCATCTCCTCTCAGCCGTTGAACCTTCTTATTGGTTTCTTCTGCCTCTTCCACCAAAGCAGTCTTCACATGCTGGGTGCGCAAAGCCCTGGTTCACCAGGGGTCGATGACCCGATGGCTACCCTCACAACGTTTAGCTGGCCTGTTGAAGCCATTGCCCGGGGTATGGCCACTGCGGCCTGCTAGCAGCTACTGGGAGCCACAAGTAAGAGCTGGATGTTAGGTCAGGGTCAGAGGCTGGAGAGCTGCCCTAAGAGGGCATGACAAGCCCTCCATACCAGAGATACTACCCCTCCCTGAACACCCCATACACCCCAATGAAATGAAATGGTCAAGAATTCCTAGGATGGGAGGATGGCAATATCCCATGTAAATAATAAAAATATATAAACCTGAAATCCTCCCTGCTATGGATTTTTTTTCATTTCGCTTGGATTTTCCATTACTCTAGCCATACTCTCTTAAGTCAACACTTCCATGACTTAAGATGAAGGAGTCTGAGCTATAATTCCCTGTGCTATAACTAATATTTGCTGTTCTACAATAAAACTCACTTTTCTACATCAATGGGATGGGATGGAATGGAGTCAAAATGAAGAAGCAAAGGCAGGAACTCTCCTGGACTCATCCAAAACCCCTCCAAACAACTTTAAAATGATATCTAAAATCAAATGGGCAAAACAGAAGCATGAAATTCAGCATTTTGCAGTGGAGGAAAAGTGAGGGGTATTGGGTAATATTTTAAAATGTAGTTGAGGCAGAGCATCCTCTTTCCTTTGTTTGTCTTTGCTTCAGACAAAGTTGTGGATTTGTTTGTCTTTGCTTCAGACAAAAATGTGGATTAACCTTTACCCATCCTGGGACCAAGGATGGAACAGTAAACATGAAGGAAGCAGGATAACATTTATGAAAAGCAAATTGAGATAAGGTGGGCGCCTATCCCCTTATTTTACCCTCTTCCCCTCGTTTGGATTTGTATTAAACGAAGAATGTGGGTTAACCTTTGAACACCTGCCTATCCCTGGACCAAGATTAGGGTTCCTGGAATGTGAAGTCATAAATTCCTGTGGGCTTTGCCTAGTGGTTTCTTTTTTCCTATATAAGTTCTGTGGGAGACAAATAAAATTGGCCCTATTTTCTCTTTCATATAGTGTCCGTTCTTTCTTTTTTCGTTACCTGTTATTCTTCATTTTTCGTTACCCCAAGCAGGATTTCACAGGACTGGCCGACCCTGTGGAGGAGTCTTGCATAAAATTACTCTCATCATAAATGGCTCAAAGAGGCAATAACACACATTCAGTTTGTTATAGAAATATATTTTATCCTAGTGGCAAATGTGATGAGAAGGGGAAATGAAAATGGATGTGGCTGGTAGAAGAATAACAGATTAAGGGATACAGCTGTCAGAAGCAAAAAAAAACTTTTTGAGGAGGAAAGAGAAAATAGGAAAAAAGATATAAACAGAGGAAAAATAGAATGTAAGGGAATACACATGGCTAGTAATCAGAACTGTGAATGTAAGGAAATAAACTTACCCATAAAATAAAGGCAGATAGCCAATGGAAAACATTCAGAATCCAACAATTTTTTTTCAACAAAAATCCACACCAAATAAAAATAAGGACCTATAAAATAATCTATTTTGCTTCTGTTGAGGTTTAAAAAAAAAGAAAAAGGTGGACTAACAAACAATCTAAGAAAAAGCAAAAGTTAAATATATCTAACTTAAAGAGATACACAAGGAAACTATATCTTATGGGGGAAAATTAAATGGGAAAAATGAGTATGTAATTTTCTCAGCTGTATATCATACCTTCATTGAAACTTATCATGTATTAGGGCATAAAAGAGTCACAAACAAATACAGAAATATTAAATGCATCTTTTTGTGACCATAATGCAATAAAGATTACAAGGCAGTGGAAGCATAGAAAAAAATTAATTGGAAAATAATCTAATACTAACAAATGAGTTGTTCAAGAAACAAATCATAGAAAAGATCAATAACTTCATTTAAGAGAATGACAAGAATGAGACAATATACCAAATTTTATAGGATAAAGACAGAGTAGTAGTTGGGGAACATGTATATGTCTACATGTTGACATTAAAAATAGAGGGAATAAAAACCAATGAATTTGGTGTTCAATTAAAATAAATCTAGAAAAAGAACAAATACAAAGTCTCCAATTAAATATCAAATAGGAAATTCTGAGTATCAAAGCAAAAAAAAAATTCAAAATTGAAAGTAAGAAAACCATTGGATGAATAAGTACTGGTTTATGAAAAAATGAAATATATCACTAATAATTTTTTTTTTATTTTTAAATAAGAAAACCAAACTACTTACATGTAAAATACACTACATTTTTCACCAATGAGGATGAAGTTTGAGTTATTAAGAGATATTTTTTCCAAAGTATATACCAATACTGACAAACTAAGTGAAATAAATGAATATTTTCAAATATAAAAATTACTCATTTTAACAGAAGAGGAAATAAAACAAATAAGTCTATCTTAGAAAAATTAATTGAATAAGCCAGAAATGACTCCATAAAAAAATATTACCACGATCAAATGGATGTACACGTAAATTCTATCAAATAAAAAAATAATACTAACCGTATATAAACTTTTTGGTTTCCTTCCTTTGTTTTGATAAAATTAATAAAAGTTTTATCTATTTTATTTATTTTTCATAAAGCCAATTCCTTCTCTTATTGACTAATTCAATGCTCTTCTTACTTTAAATTTTATTAAATTCTCCTCTGATTTTCAGGATTTTTAAATTGATATTTAATTATATTTTCCCTTTATTTCCTTTTTCTAGTTTATTTAGTTGAATATATAATTCATTGATAATATCATTTCCTGTTTTATTAATGTAAGTTTTTAGAGACATAAATTGTGCCATAAGTACTAGTTTGGCTGCATCCTAAAATTTTTGGTATGTTGTCTCCTTGTCATTTTCTTTAATGAAATTATTGATTGTTTCTATGATTTGTTCTTTGATCTTCCTACTGTAATATGATGTTATTTAGTTTCCAATTAATCTTAGTCCTTTTGCCTCTAACCCTTTTTAATTATAACTTTTAATAGCATTATGGGCTGAAAAAATGATATCTTTAATATTTATGCTTCTTTGCATCTAGTTGTGAGGCTTTTATGTCCTAGTATATGATCAATTTTTGTGAAGATGTCACGTGCTGCTGAGAAAAAGGCATATTCCTTTTTCTTTCTATGCATTTTCTCCAGAGGGCTATAAATAATTTTTTTAATTCTATTCAGTTTTTTAATTCCTTTCTTATTTTTGGGGTGGTTTGATTTATCAAATTCTGAGAAGGGAAGGCTAATGTTTCATACTATTATGATTTCATGGTCTGTTTCCTCTTGGAACTCACATAGTTTCTCCTTTAGAAATTTGGGTACTTTGCCATTTGATGCACATATGTTTGATATTGATATTACTTCATATGTGGTTCTTCTTATCAATATGTAATTTCCATTCTTATCTCTAAATAGATAAAATTTCAATTTTATCTTAATTACTTATTTTCTTTTTTGTTCCTCCTTTTTTGACTTTATCTGAAGCATAATAGATTTTGCTCCATACATTTACCTTTATACTTTCTGTGTATGTCTACTTTCAATGAATTTCTTATAGATAACTTGTTGTGAGATTCTGGCTTTTAATCCACTTTTATTGCCCTCTTTTGTTTTGTGGGTAAGTTCATCCCATTCATATTCAGAGTTATGATCGCTAAGTGTGTCCTTCCTTCATATTATTTCCTCCTGTTTATCCTTCTCATTCTTTCTTTTCAGTCTTTCCTTGTTCACAAATGTTTTTGCCTCTGTTTACCTGGAATCTCAAGTTCCTCTCTTTTTGTCTGTCCCCACATTTTTGTTCTCCTTCCCTTTCTTACTTCCCCACCGAGTAAGATAGATTTCTATAATTTACTAAGTGTGTATATTATTCCCATTTTGTGACAATTTGAATGACAGAGAGAATCAATTATTTCTTGCCATATTTCCATTTCCCCCTTCCACTGTATTAGTTCCTATATGTCTCACGTGAAGTAATGTGGCCCAATCTTCGTCTCCTTTTTTTCTTATCCCTTGATTTAAATATATTCCCATCTTATTCAACTTACTTCCTCCTACCTCTGTATATATGCTTTATTCATTGCCCTAATAGTGATGAAGTTCTTAAGTAACTTGAGTACCATAATCATAAGTGCTCTAGGTGTCTTAGGTACTTCAATTATCATAGATATGTCAAGTGTTGATTATTGCCTTCTTATCAGTAATCATTTTAACCTTATTGTTTCACTTGATTGATTTAAGTATATTGAGTATCTTGGATTTCTCTTGTTCTATAGAAATCTTAAGTATCCTAGCTACCACATTCTCATACAAGGATGTGAATAATTTAACTCCATTGATTCCCCAAAGTGATTTTTTTCTCTTGTTTACCTTTTAATGTTTCTTTTGACAATCTAATCTGATCATTGAATTTTATTTTTAGCTTGGATAGTTTCATCAGGAATTCTATTTCATTAAATGTCCATTTCTTCCTCTGGAGTATTATGCTCAGTTTTGCTGGGAAGATCATTTTTGGTTGTAAGCCTAGATTATTTGCCTTGGGGAATATTATATTCCATGCCTTCTAATCCTTTAATGTAGAAAATGCTAGAATTTATGTGCTCCTGATTGTAGATCCACACTGTTGGAACTGCTTTTTTTCTAGCTGTTTCAAGTATATTCTCCTTGACTTGAAAGTTCTGGAATCTGAATATAATAGGCCTGAAATTTTCACAGAATTATTTTTCAAAATGTTCCCCAAATTTATTACATTTGTAAACAAATTTAATTTTTAGTTTTTCTGAGAAATATGTTTAATCCTTCAGATTGTCTAGTCCAGTGGCCCTTTACCCTCTCTGATCTGACATCATATTTCCATGTTCCCTATAGAATGGAAGCAAAGGAATTATTCTTTGTAAAATTACCTCCTTAGATAACCCTCCCATAAATATGGATGCTTTAAAGTGTAGCCCAAGTTCTCGCACCTTGTCCTCAAAATAATAGAATCTTGAGAAATAACATTTTAGGCTTCTGTCCCTGATATCCATGGTCCTCCCCCTCTTTCTAGCTGGGATGTCATATTTGGATTAAAAACTAGCAATTCCATCATCAACATAATGTTGGATATCAGAGATGATTGAAATATTCCACTAGAGATTCTTCCCAAGGATCTTAGCATTCTCAAGCATCACATCCCTATATCAATCTCTCTTTGCTGGGCACAGTTGTCTTCTTCTTGAGGAAAATCCACAGCCACACATATCCTGGAATATTATTGAATCCTAGGCTCTTTATGACAAGCGATCAGAGATTATTCCTTCCTCCTGCTCTGTTCTCCTATTTTGAGGAAGGGAAGGATCTTGAGAATGGAGCATAGTTGGTTCATGAACCAATGTAGGAAAAAAGAAAGATAGGGTTCTTTCAGGAGACAATTGGTTGATTCTTTTAATTTCTATTTTCCCCTCTTATTCAAGAATATTAGGGAAAATTTCCCTGATAACTTCTTTCAGTATGGTATCTAGTTTCTTTCTTTTTTTAATAATGGCTTTCAGTAGTCCATTGATACTCAGTTGATTTCTCCTGAATCTATTTTCCAAGTCAATTGTTTTTCCAGTGGGAGATTTCAAAATTTCCTACTTTTTTTTTCATTTTTTGAATTTGTTTTTTTTTTCCGGCTTTCCACTGACTTCCATTCGTCCAATTCTAATTTTTAGAGGACCATTTAAGTTGATCATCATATAATATTTCTATGTGGTGTACAATGTCTTCCCAGTTCTGCTTGTTTCATTCTGTGTCCTTTCATACAGATATTTCCATCTTTTGGTGAAATCATAATGTTTATCATTTCTGATAGCACAATAGCATTATATATATATATATATAAATATATATATATATATATATATATATATATATATACCAACATATACCACAATTTGTTCAACCATTCCTAAATCATGAACATACCCTCAATTTCCAATTCTTTGCCACCACAAAAAAGCCACTATAAACATTTTTGTGCAAGTCGGTCCTTTATCCCTTTTTTTCATTTCTTTGAGATACAGACCCAGTGGTGGTATTACAGGATGAAAGTTATAAACTATTTATGACCCTTTCTGCATAGTTCTAAATAACTCTCCAGAATGGTTGGACCAGTTCACAACTCCATCAACAATGCATTAGTGTCCCAAGTTTGAACATTCCCTCCAATATCTATTACTTTCCTTTAATATCATGTTGGCCAAACTGATGGGTGTGGGATGGTACCTCAGAATTATTTTAATATTCATTTCTCTAATCAAGAGTGATTTAGAAAATTTTATATGATTATTGATGACTTTTATCCTTTCAACTAAAAAATGCTTGTTCATATCCTTGAACATTTGCCAATTCAACAATAACATATTCTTACAAATTTGATTTAGGAAGAGTAAGAAATTAGGATTAAAAGAGGATAGGATTAAAAAAAATTCAGAGATTTCTCCAAGGTGTGTACCTGGGCAACTGGTTAATGTTTATAATTTCCAGAAGTAGGGGAAGCAGGAGGACAAGTTTGCAGGGGTAGAGCTGTATATTGAATTTAGATAGATTGAATTTGATGAAATGGCAAGTCATTCAAGGGGAAATTTTTGGTAAGCAGATGAAATAAAGATAGGAATTCAGGAGATAGGAGCAAACTGACAATGTAGATTTAGGAGTCATTTACCCCCTAGAAGTTGTTTTAGTAAATGGACAAATGCAAGACTACCTAAGGAATTTCTTTGCTTTTTGTGTTTCTGGGCTGACAAATTTTGTCCCTTGTGTCTCTTTTACTCTGGTCTTGGCAGCCCCAGTTCACCTGCCTCATTTCCCTTGAGGCCATATAAGTCAAAGCACAAGTTTGAACAAAGCAGAGGTGTTTTTCTTTTTTTTTCTTTTCCCAGACCATGAGAGTCTTTAGGGATAGCTCTATGTCATTGCTACCAAGAAAAAAAAAAAGCAAATGATCAAAGGCATCCAGGGTACAATTAAATGAATCAAATCAATTCAGAACATCACAGTGTAAAATCAACAGCCCAAGGCTCTTTGACAATTACTACTATAAGCTATAAAATCACAATTCAAACCATGATCAAACAAAGCAAAGCATATAATCAATCAAGCATTCCAATATGATTATCAAAATACACATCATGTACCAGTAAGTACAAATCGTATTTTAAATTAGATTAAGCAATCTCGAAGGACTTAGGGTTTGTGTGTATATAAGTGTTTGCTTTTCAGGTTAGCAGTTTAGTTTTTAAATAAGGAAAACAGAATACAGCTTTTGAATAGTCACTCCGACTTTGGGAACCACCAGTTGTTTGGGGAATATGTATATAACACTTTGAATCCTGCCATTTTATTCAAGTATTCAGGAGTAATTTTTAAAGGACATTCACCCCAAATTCCCATAAAGTCCTGAAGCATCTTTCTGTAAAAACTTCACAACTTGTATTTGCTGAGATATTAAAAGACACAGAGCATGTGTTCAAGGGACAGTTGCTGGTGATTTTGTGGCAAGGTATTACTATTATCTATGCTTTTAGTATTCTCTAGGCCTGAGAATATAGGTAACCTTGTATGTATTAAAAAACACCCCAAACACATTCAATGTATAGAGAAAGTTACCCAGACTACAAAATCCAAATACTTACCATATGAAAATCAAACCAACCAAAAAACTGGGAACTCTTCAACTGTAGAATATTTGATGCTATCAGAAACACTATCTACTAAGACCTGGTTCTGAGGCAGTCTCAGAAAGTAAAAGACAAATATTCTTGCTAGGATTATAAACAACAGCTGCTCACTTTGTGGTACTATTGAAAACAGCAGCTCAATTTGTGGTCCACAATGTAGACTTTTTGACATGATCAGACAATGAAATTGTAATGTCTATGGTTTATGAGATATTATAGGGTGTTTAGAAACAAAGTAACTCCATTTTGCTAGTTTTTCTTATAATATATCTAGAACAAGTTGGTAACTGAGGGTGTGCCTGAGAGAAAAGGTAGCTTTATCATGAAAAGTTTGATTATTTTAATACAAATATGTTAAAATATCTTTAGGTATTTGGGTCAAAATTGACTATGACAACATTTATCCAAATGTCAGTTATTAAAGCATTTTGAGATCATACTAAACCAATGATTATAATTTTCCTTGAAGAAATCATGTTACTATTACTATTATTACTATTGTAATGTGTAACTTGAAAGATAACATAAAATATTTTGGATAAATTTGCATATTTAACTAAAAATCTGAACATTTGGTCACAACTAAATTTTTTTCTAATTGTTAAAATTTTTATTTTAAAAAATTTATTTAGAATATTTTTCTATGGTTATAGGATTCATGTTCTTTTCCTCCCCAATTCCTTCCCCCCTCCCAGATCTGACAAGCAATCTCACTGGGTTATGCATATGTCATTGTTCAAAACCAATTCCCATATTTGTAATAGTGTTCTTCTAAAGACAAAAACCCAGTCATATATCCTTTGAAACATTTAATCAATTATATGTTTTTCTTCTACATTTCTACTCCCACAGTTTTTCTCTGGATGTAGATAGCATTCTTTCACATAAGTCTCTAGGGATTGTCCTAGGTCTTTGCTTTGCTACTAGTAAAGAAGTTCATTACATTTGATTGTGCCCCAATGTTTCAGTTTCTGTGTACAATGTTCTCTTGGTTCTGTTTATTTCACTGCATCAATACCCAGAGGTCTTTCCAGGTCCCATAGACATTCTTCAGTTCATCATTCCTTATAGCATGATAACCTCTATTATTTAATATTATACTATGTAAGGGGTAAACTTAGGGGGTTTTAAATGAATATAAATTTACTTGGTCTCCAGGGATTAATTCAAATCCCAATAAAAATATTCAAGTCAGTTTGGGAATTTTATGGTGGTTTAACTAATATAGAGGGAAAGAATTAAGAAGAAGAGAGAGGAAAAAGGATATAAGATTTCTCTGGCCTGACCTGAGCCAAAGGGAGTTCAGAGACCTTCCAGCCAAGAGGACTCCTCTGAGATGAGGAGCCTCCTAAGAGGATGGCGTTTTAGGAAAAGTAAAGTAAAAAAAAAGGAATCAGTTTAAACTCTGAGAGAGCTCAGGGAAGACACCTCACCTGATCCATGCTAAGACACCAAGACACCAAAATGCTGCCATGAGCCAAATCGCTAGTAGAACCCAAATTCCCCAAGAGAGAGACCATTGGCTCAATTCCTCTGCTGCCAAAAAGACCCTGGCAAGAAAAAATGATGAGAATATATAGACTTTTTATTTATATCACTTTCTGTGTCTCACATGTACCAATGGTAGCTTAAGCTTGACTTTGGACAACCTAAGGGGTCTGTCAGTTGTTTCTGATTTGTCATTTGCTAGCACATGTCTGTCATAAGCCATCCATCTCAACACTTAATCTCTAAGTAGGGGTACAAACATTAGTGATTACTAGACTAAGCAGGGTTGAGTAATCTAAAATTCACAATTAGAAACACTAGGAATAGCCATTAGAAAGGAAAAAGAAATTGAAGGCATTTATATAGGCAATGAAGAGACTAAGCTCTCACTCTTTGCAGATGGTATGCTGGTCTATCTAAACAATCCTAGAGAATCAATTAAAAAGCTATGGGAAATAATCAACAACTTTAGCAATGTTGAAGGATACAAAATAAACCCACGTATATCATCAGCATTTCTATCTATTTCCAACACATCTTAGCAACAAGAGTTAGAAAGAGAAATTCCATTTAAAATCATCCTAGACAATAAAATACTTGGGAATCTATCTGCCAAGACAAGCACAGCAACTATATGAACACAACTTCACCTTCCAGACAATTAAAACTAAATCTAAATGACTGGAAAAATATTAATTGTTCATGGGTAAGATGAGCTAATATAATAAAAATGACAATACTACCTAAACTAATTAACTTACTTAGTGACATAATTATCAAACTACCAAAAAAATTTTACTAAAGTAGAAAAAAAACATAACAAAGTTCATTTAAAAGAATGAAAGACCAAGATTATCAAAGGAAATAATAAAAAAATTTTTGGAGGAATGTGGCTTAGCAGTGCCAAATCTCAAAATGTACTATAAAGCAGTGGTTATCAAAACAATATGGTATTGGCTAAGAGACAGAAAGGAGGATCACTGGAAAAGATATGGGGTAAGTGACCCCAGCAAGACAGTCTATGATAATCTCAAAGATCCCAGCTTTTAGGATAAAAATATACTCTTTGACAAAAATGGCTGGGAAAATTGGATAACAATTTGGGAGAGATTAGGTTTAGATCAACATCACACCCTACACCAAGATAAACTCAGAATGGGACAATGACTTGAATATAAAGAATGAAACTATAAGTAAATTCAGTGAACACAAAATAGTGTGCTTGTCAGATCTTTGGAAAAGGAAAGATATTTAAGACCAAATAAGAACTAGAAAAAAAAAACACAAAATGTAAAATAAATAATTTGTATTACATTAAATTAAAAAGGTTTTGTATAAACAAAAACAATGCAACCAAAATTAGAAGGGAAGCAACAAACTGGGAAACAATCTTTATAACTAAACCCTCTGACAAAGGCCTAATTACTCAAATTTATAAGGAGCTAAATCATTTGTACAAAAAAAAAAATCAAGCCATTTCCCAGTTGATAAATGGGCAAGGGACTCATGTCCCATAGGCAATTTTCAGATAAAGAAATCAAAACTATTAATAAGCACATAAAAAGTGTTCTAAATCTCTTATAATCAGAGAAATTCAAATCAAAACAACTCTGAGGTATCACCTCACACCTAGCAGATTAGCTAACATGATATCAAAAGAAAGTTATAAATTTTGGAGGGGATGTGGAAAAATTGGGACATTAATACATTGTTGGTGGAGTTGTGAATTGATCCAACCATTCTGGATGGCAATTTGAAACTGTGCTCAAAGGGTGCTAAAAGTCTGCCTGCCCTTTGATACAGCCATACAACTGTTGGGTTTGTACTCCAAAGAGATTATAGGGATAAGATTGTACAAGAATATTTATAGAAATGAGGGGATGCCCTTTAATTGAGGAATGGCTGAACAAACTGTGGTATCTGTTGGTGATGGAATACTATTGTGCTCAAAGGAATAATAAATTGGAGGAATCCCATATGAACTGGAACAACCTCCAGGAACTGCTGTAGTGAAAGGAGCAGAATCAGGAAAACATTATACACAGAGACTGATACACTGTGATACAATTGAACATAATGGACTTCTCTACTAGCAGCTATGCAATGATCCATGATAATTCTGAGAGACTTATGAGAAAGAACACTAACCACATTCAGAGGAAGAACTTTGGGAATACAAACAGAAGAAAAGCTATTGCTTGATCACATGGATTGAGAGAGATATGATTGGGGATATAGACTCTAAAAGATTACCCTAGTGTAAATATGAAGAATATAGAAATAGGCCTTGATCAATGACACATGTAAAAGCCAGTGGAATTGCATGTTAGCTATGGGAGGGGGATGAGTGGAGGAGAGGGAAAGAACATGAATCTTGTAACCATGGAAAAATATTCTAAATTAATTAATTAAATAATATATTCCAAATAAATAAAAAAAGAAAAAAAAGCCTAAGGAATAAAAAAAAACATTTTTTCTTTTGAATGACTATGACATTAAGTTCATCAATCCAACAATCAATGGGTTTTTTTTTATTAATGCAACATGCTTTCTAGAACATGCTCTTTCTTATGATTATTATCACTTCAGTGTCCAACTGAGGTGACTTCCCAGGTACTCTGAATTGAGGACTAAGTCTCTACCAATTTTCCTCAATAATCCTTTTGAAGCAGATTACATATAGTACTTCATCCCCACACCCAAATTGGACCTCTGAATTAGGCAAATTTTTTGCTATATCTCTTAAAAAATGAGTGTTAAATGTCTATAAATAAATGAAACTTTGTCACCTCAAAGGGAAGAATGGCCCTCCATGAGAGGAAAAATGTTTTATTCTACTCTTTTTTTATGAATGCATTTGGATTTAATTCATATTCATTAGCCTTAAGAAAACAACTATTTTTCAGTTCAGCACAGTCAAAGTTCCAAACTTCTTGGCCGAATTGTTTCTAGAGGTCTATAGATGCTAGTCCAGGTGGAGATAAGCAGAGCTATGTTAAGAAGTCCAGTAACTTGCAAAGTGTTCAGGGTAGACAGCTTAATGGAATGAGACTTTCCATCTGGTCTGTTAAAGCACAAATAGTAACCTACATGAATTTGTTGATACTTCTTAGTAATTATCAGTTGAGCCCAAAGGTAATGTTCAAAATTTGAGTAGATTTACATCAATTACATATATATATATATATACATATATATGTATATAAATATTACATATATATATTATTTTGACTAGTTTTTTAATTTAAATTTTATTTTTTTGTGTTGTGAATTTTAGATTTACTCTACCCTGCTTAGTCTAACAAAACAGGGATGTCTACACCCCTATTTAAGGATTAAGTATGGAGAAGGATGGCCTATGACAGACATGTGCTAGCAAGTGACAAATCAGAAACAACTGACAGATCCCTAGGCTGTCCTAAGTCAAGCTTAAGCTATCATTGGTACATCTGAGATGCATGAAGTGATGTAAAAATGGTCTATATATTTGGCGTCACTTCCTCTCTCAGGCCTCTTTGCACAGAGAGGTGTCTGGGGGCAGCATGCTGAGTGTCTTTGCATCTTGGCATTGTGGCAGCTATTGTCTGGGTTTGATGGTGAGTGTCCTTGACACACTACTGGGGGAAGCTTAGTAACCTAGTTCAGGTGAGGTCTCTTCTCTGAACTCTCTTGGAGTTTAGGCTGATTCCTTTGTAAAGGATAACTATGGTTGTGACTTAATATCTAAATTAATTATTGGTCACCCTGGGATATCCCAAATAATATAATACCAAAGTCAGCTGGAAATTATGGTTATTTTAATTAATATAGAGAGAAGGAATTAAGGAGAAGAGAGAGAGAGGAAAGAGTTAATTTAAATTGCTCCAACTCAGGTTGAGCCAAGCAGGAGTTAAAGGCCTTGACCAAAGGGTCCTCCCCTGAATATCAAGGGGAAAGGGAGTCAGTCTTATCACTCACCACGAGACTGTCTCAAGGAAGTTGTCTGAGGGAGCTCCTCCAGGTTCGAGTTCTGGGATCAAACTGGCACTCAAGCTGCTCACAGGAATTGATCAGCCAGATCCACCTCTCTGGGAAAAAGAAAGAGAAGAGAGGAAGTGATGCGCCCTATATAGACAGTTTTACACCACTTTCCTGTGTCTTATCTGTACCAATGGTAACTTAGCTTGACTTAGGACAGCCCAGGGTCTGTCAGCTGTTTCTGTATATTTCTATAAAAAGCCATCCTCCTAGATACTTAATCCCTAAGTATGGGTACAAACATTTCTGACCTTGTTAGACTAAGTAGGGTAGAGCAATATAAAGTTCCCAAGACATTCCTGATTCTGTTAGACCAAATATCTACAATGTTATAGCTAAATCAAATCTTCTAAAGTATGGTCTGAGTAGGGTGGAGTAGTTTTAAAGTTCACACCTTTATCCTTTGCCTTCCAAAACACTATCCTCTTAGGAAGCCTCTCATCTTCTGAAAAGACCTCATGGCAGAGGTCTTTGAATCTCCCCCTGGCACAGGTTAGGCCAGAGAAATCCTATACCCTTTCCCTCTCTCTTCTCCTTAATTCCTTCCCTCTATATTAATTAAACCAACATAAAATTTCCAAACTGACTTGGGTATTTTTATTGGGATTTTCCCTGGTGACCAATTAAATTTAGATTAAGTCACAACCCTAAAATTTCCCCTTACTGTGTTCTGAATTTAAACATCCAAGAAACCAGATATAAAATGAGAATGGAAAAAAGGAGATTGTACAAGAAACTCTCAACCTCTCTTTATGCTTAACTTTCTATTTCTAAAATCAGTTTAATGCATTCTCAGAGATGTCATGCTTTTCTTGGTTTTCTTTTGTTCTTTTTGTTTACTTTACATGCTTCAATTGCTATTATTTTTCTTTTGTTTTTCTTTATCTGCAACTCCAATAGTCATACAGCAATAGTTTATTAAGTGTTTTTTATCTTTTTTGGGTTCCCTGCCAAGCAATGGGAGTGCAAATAAAAGCAAGTAAGAAATGGGAAGTTCTTAATCTAAATGAACTTACATTTTAATGGTAGAAGAAAACACAAAGGGAAGCTAAAAGGTGGTTTGGATATAGTCTCCTGGGAAATGAAGATTTGGCTGGCTTGGATTTTTTTCTATACTAGAGGTTCTAGGAACAACCATCCAATTAGAGGAAGTGCAGAAATGGACTTCCAAGTGGTTAATTCCAGGAATGTAGTAATTTAATATTCAAGTTTAGAAAGCTGAGTAGTTCATTGAAGAGAAATATCCTCTCTGCAAAATGACATCATTATTTCATCTTTGCTAGAGGAACCCAATAACATCACTACTGCTTTACTGATCATCTTATACCTCAGTAACAGATCTCAAAATTGGAACTCAAATCAATTGAATTGTCAGACTCAAAATGGTAGGAGTTTTCATGTCCATTCATACATGTTCTCCCCTAAATTCCCTTCCAATGTATAAATGTTATATTATTGATTGATTAATAATTAACCATTGTAATAAATCACTGGAATTAGTAAGTATATGGTTTAGATTTATATTACAATGTTATAAGGCCTTAATATTTAGAATTACAATTTATATGAGTTAACATTCCAATTTCTATGGGCTATATCCTGAATGAAATTTGTCTTATCCTGAAATGTTGAAGGAAAGAAACAGAGGATCAATCAACCCTCTCAAAAGATAAACCTCTCATCATTAGCACCTTGGTATGAAGTGTTAGTGAACCTTTTGGAGATTATGTACCCAAATTGCATCCTCAAGTCACCTGTGAGCCCCCACGTTAGCCCAGACAGAAGAGGGAAGAAGTGCTTGCATTGGGCAGCTGGGCAGGGGAGTGGAGATTGTGAAAATGACTTAGGGTGCTGTGGAGAGGAGGAACGAAGCAGCCCCTCTAGCGTACAAAGGCTTGCATTCCATATGTTTGCCAATATGGCTTTAGGGTTTCATTGGCAGTGGACTTTCTAGAGGACGTTGACTAACTGAGGTAATTAACACAGGAATTTTAATAACTTTTTATATTCCCTCTTTTGCAACTCTGCTTTTGAAGTCCCCTTTTTTTTAAAAGTCAGGTGATTATGTCAAATGTGTACGTGTATCTCTAGTTCACCTCTACTATAAACTGTCGACTTGAAATATAAATCATAAGTACTAGAGACAAATGATCCAACACAACACACAGGGACACATCTTGGGATCACTACATCATGGGAAAGATTGATAGTAATATAATTACAGGGAATTTCACTCAGACTGTAGAGCATGGGCTCCTATACACACTTCTATTTTAGGGAGAATAAGGAAAAGAAATAGTCTATGTGTGTTCATTGAAGTTTGGGAAAGAAGGGTTTGCCACAGATTTTGGGAATAAATCTTTAGATTAGTCATAGGTATCTGGATCATTGAAGTGTTTGCAGGTGCAGGGTAAATTGTTTTTTTTTTTTAAACTTAGTCCTATAGGAAAGAAGATAAATTTAATTCTTAATCTTTGTTTGGCCTGACAGTGTCTGGTAGTAGAATCAGGTTCTTCATATTTGATTGTCTTTCTTTAAATTCAGTCCCTTAATTTCTGGGAACTAGTCAAGACTGATTTGTATTCAATTTACTTAACCAAATTTTTGTTTTAACCTCTTAGAAAGTAAGGAATAGGATTAACTGTAGTAAGGATATCAAACCCAATCACAATCTTACTTTAGTTCACTTTACTGAATCTTATGTAACTAACTGCTATTAAAACAACAGCAACAACAACTGCTATCTGCTCTATTTCATCCTAGACTGATAAGAAGTCTTTGATCTTTTTTTATTGGCAATTTGCTAGCTTTGCTAATAAGTTGGTTGTCCTCAGAACTTTTTACCTCAGATTCTCTCAGTTACAGATCTCATTCATAATACACTTTTAAAAAAAGTTTATAACAAATAATAATCAAGAAAGATAAATTAATCCTTTCCCTATCCATGAACTATAGCTCATTCTCCATTATGAATACAACTAACTTTGACATGAGGTGGATTCCATAACTCATCAAAAGTATGTTGGAATAGTGGTTGGTTATTGAATCAATCAATCAAAATATACTGATTTACATACTTAATCTATTTTTTCCTAAATATCTGATTTAAATTTTCAAGTATCTTTTGGATATTTCTAACTGATTGTTTTGGACAAATCTTAAATTCAATATTTCTAAAACTTATCACATTTCTTTTTTAACCCTTCTGTTCTTCAAAATTTCAATAATTCTATTGAACATGTCACCACAACCATTTTCCAATATTTTACTTTCAAAACTCAATCTATTAAATTGAAAAATTTTACCATTTCTACCTTCTCAACATTTGACTCCTTTCTACTCACAGCAACACAAATCCTACATCAGGCCATTATCACCTCTCACTTAGATTATTGAAGTGGCTACCTAACTGACCTCATTTCCTCAAACCTCTCCCTATTCCAGTCCTTTCAAGTGATTGCTACCAAAGTAAATTTCCTCAAACCCAGATCTGTTCTATTGCTTCTAGGATGAAATATAAACTTCTCTGTTTAAATTTTAAATATCTACACATGCTGGCCTTGGTCATTGCTTCCCCTTTATCACTCTGAAATATAGTTAGTGGATTTCACTCTATATTTCATACTCTATCTCTTCTTATACTTTTGTCTTTTGACTAGCAATTTCCCATTCCTAGAATATTTTCCCTCATTACCTTAACCTCATAGATTTCTTCATTTCCTTTAATGTGCAACTTAGACACTATTTTCCCGATTTCCCTCATTCATTCGATCCCTTCCTCACTAATAACTTTGCATTTAATTACTATATATGTGTAATTTATTAACATTATATGTTTACTATATATATAATGTATTAGCCTGTTTTCTACTTCATTACATGCAAGGTTATTATAAATTTATTTTTTGAACTTCTGTTGCCTGCTATGTCCAGCATATCATAAGAGATTAGCAAATATTGACTGAATGATGTTCTAGGTATTTTGAATTTAGTTATATGTGTAGATGTTATTTTCCTTGATCAATATCTGTATGAATTTATAAACTTTCATTTTTGTCTTTGTATCCTCCCCATGGCCTAGAACAATGCATGGAACTTAGTAGGTCATCAATAGTATCTATCAAATGACTGAAATAATGATAATGTCTCTCCAGGAATATTGCACAGACAGGGGATCTTGTGAAAAGGTTACTTGAATATTAGAGTAATTCTAGAAAGAGTAGAAATCCCTGAAGATAAAATTTACCTAAACTACATTACTTTCTATTTCCTCTGACTATTTCTGCAAATATTTGTATCAAGAACAGAAGAGATTGGTATAATGGATCAGATGAATGATCTATTCAACCTATTATTTTGTTGTCAGTATTGGTTTTAAGGATCATGACAAAGAATTTCTCATTTTATTCACTGACTTTGATCTGTTGTTGTTTGTCCCTTTTGAAAAGAGTCATTGGCATCATGGGGTAATGTCTTGACTTGAACATGAATTGGATTTAAATGTCACAGATTTGCACAAAATCATCAATATCACTTTCTCTTCAAGAGTCATCAAAGTCCAGTGGCAAACAGTATGACAATAATTATTAAATAAATTCTATTAGTCAATGTTAAAGCTTTGTCACTGATAGATTTCTCAAAACCTCTTTAAATTCATTCATATTTTCTGGCAGTATCAACAATTAAATTAATAAAATCCCTAGGTGAAATTACACTGAATTTATTTGTTCATTCCCAAAGAGCACTACCTCATCCTCATTTTCCTGATTTTCGTGTAGACAGTTATCTATTCAATGATATTTAGGAATTTTAGTTCGTAACTCAAACTTAATCTATTCTTTTGCAAATTTTCCCACACTTTACACTCTCTTTTCATACTAGCACACCCTCCCCATTCCTATGATAGGTTTCACATTCCTCATCTGTGTCCTGTTCCATTATATTTTATGGCGATGACAAAAATTGCAACTTGACTGATGCTCTAGGGGAAATATCTGGGGTAGGAATTTGGAGAAGGAAGTTTCTATATATTTTTCCAAATATGGACAAATTATAATTTTCATAATATCAATAATGCATTTTCTAATTTTATTTTAATAATTGTTATATAGTTTAAAATATATTTCTGGCTTTGGGGCACATTAATCTAATATCCTTAAGGAATAATTTCTAGTGATTTTATAATCTCAGGAGTTTTATGGAAAACACAGAATCCATTATGAAAAGATCCATTTGAATTATTTATCCCCAAATGCAGAGATAGTGTGACAAATGGAATATGTGAACTTATAGTCAAGGAAGACCAGGATACAACCTCATCTTTGCTCCTTTTAGGATGATAACCTTATAGTATCATAGATCTAGAGGTAGAAGGGACCTTTAGAGAATCTATTCCAAACTCCTCATTTTACTAGCTATTAGTATGGGCAAGGCATTAAAGCTATGTAAGCATTAGAGAACTCTAAAAGCTACACTAAACATTGTCATTTATGTGTTGATGGAAGCAGCTCAAACAATAACATCATCACTGGTCTTTAACATATGCATAAGTCTATTACCTACTAGTTGTTAGTATTATCTCTCAGCTGCCTTTTTTTTCTTTCCAATTACTTGATGTACTAATTCAATTTAGTAAATATTTGTTAACTCACAACTTTATGGAATATATTGTACCAGGTGCTAAAGATATTGCTGCAGTTTATCCATTAGTTTGGAATGTTTCCCACCAGTTTTCCATTTACCATTTTTTCCTAGCTAAATGTAAGGCATTAGGTAGATTATTTAATGTGGATATTTGACCAAAGTCCAAATGAATATCATACAGAAATTTGATTCAAACATTTAATATTTAAAACATAAAATCTTTGTCCTATATGAATTATTATACAGTTTTCAAAAATTTCATTTGCCAGAATGTTACAATGGCATAACTTCTGATTTGTTTATGGTAATATAAAAATGCAACTCCCTTGTTAATAACATTTGTGATTCATAGAGTTCCAGTGTTATTTAAATTATTGAATAAATGTTTATCTTAGTGTAGATAGCAGATGCAGATGCTCTTGACTCAGTTTGGGGAAAAGGCTATGACAAACAGCAGTAGTTATATTAAAAGTGGAAAGCAAATGAACACATTATTGAATATATATACGGCTTTAAATTCCAATCTCTTTCAGGTTATTTTCTTCTAGAATGGAAGCAATGTCCCTATATAAATATTTTCAATAAAATATATATGAGTTTTCTTAGATGTTGGAAATTAAAATTCATAAGAAGTCTTGGTTTTCTCATTTTCCTAATTATAATCTTAGTATAATAGTTATATTTGATTACAGGACCTATGAATGTTGCTATTAAAGTTAAAATATGATGTTGAAAAATACAATGATTTCATATTGTAAAATTTGAATAGCTTTGAAGATATTACACAAAAAATATGAATTTTTTTCTATAAAGCTTTTTATACATTTATCAGACGTGAATATATCTGGAATTACCTTGTTGTAGGGAAGGCTATACACATATATACATATATATAGATAGATAGATATATAGTGTGATATGCATGTTTATATGCATAATGTTTAATGAATATATGTTTATAAGTAAATAAACACATTTCATCATTCATACATAAGTGTGAATATGTATATATAAATGTGAAACTAAAGTTTACAGAAATTAATAGTAAACTTAAATTGACCAAAGAATTAAGCAACATGCAAATTTGTAATAGCAGTGAACTAGGTTATCAAAATAGATTTTTAAAAACCTAACCTTTTCTTACATATTCAAGAAATATGTTTGTAGTCAAAAATTTTGATAGATGATGCACTCATAATAAAATAATGTATCTGTTTGTTCCCTAACTTCAGAGGTTATAGAATAATATTACTTCAAATCTTTCAGTAGCTTTCTCCTTTCTCCAGAAATATCCAAAATTTTTCAAAACACTTTAAAATATATTATTTCATATACACAGTTCTGGATGCTCTTATTAATCTCATTTTACAAAGGAGGAAACTGAAGAAGAAAGAGGTGAAATGACTTGCCTAGCATCAAAAAACTAGTAAATATCTGAGGCAATAAAGAAATTAAGTTGTTCAGTGGTACCACTTAGCTGCATTGCAAATCATACCATGAAATATTCTTTTCCAAAAACAAGTAATTCATAGAGGTTTATTTTGACTTTTTTGGGCAAAGTACAAGAGTGATTTTCCATTTCCTTCTCTAGATAATTTTATGGATGAAGAAACTGAGACAAAAAAAAAGAGTTAAATGATTTTCCCAGTGTCACTCAGCTAATAAAGGTCAAATCCCAAGATCTGAACACAGGAAGATGAATCTTCCTGACACCAGACTTGATATTCTATCTACTGTGCCTCATAGCATATCCTACAACAGGCCCCTTCAAATTGGGCATAGCATATGCACCTATCGTATCCCACCCCCAATCCTTTAAGGGTTTCTCTTTTTATAAAGAAGAAACATTTGAAAGGGAAAGGGAGTTAAAATGCTTTAAAAGTCAAGTGTAACCTTATGGCAGACACCCAATAAATGTTTTAATTTTCTTTCTTTTTTATTTCATTTAGTGAATGTTAATTATTATTCTTTCTACAGTCCTTGTCCCAAAGAAAAAGAAAATAAAGTATAAATAATAAAGCCAAAATGTGTTACACATAAATATAAAAATGTTTTTATATGCATATATTGTGATATTGAAATCACTTTAAAAGACTGATATATATTAATTTAAGGTCGCCAAGGAATTCACTTATGTAATTCCTAAATGAAACACTCAATTCAGCTGCCAAATTTTTTATGGTGTTTTAATTACAACAGGAGGAAGAAAATATTAGAGGGAGAGAGAGAGGGAGAGAGAGAGACAGAGAGAGAGAGAGAGAGAGAGAGAGAGAGAGAGAGAGAGAGAGAGAGAGAGAGAGAGAGAGAGAGAGAGAAAGATAAGGAAAAGGGAGAGAAGGAAAGAAGTTTAACTCAGACCCACTATGGCTCAGGCTGAGCCAAAACGGGCTTTAAGGCCTTGGATAGCAAAGGCAGGGAAAGGGATCAATCCCTATCACTCACGTGACCAATCTGAAGGAAAGCAATCTGCGAGGCTCCTCCAACTCCAAGCACCAGCCTCAAACTGCTTCTAGCCCTCCTCACAGGAAGTCCCGAGAACTCCAGAGGCTGTTTTCTACCTCACTTCCTGAGTCTCACCTGTGCCAATGGTGGCTCTAGCTTGACCTAGGACCACCCAGAGGTCTGTCCTTTTTTTTTGGATATGTCTGTTGAAGGCCATATTCTCAAATAATTAAATCTTGAGTTTGCTGCAGCCCTTCCTAATCTTGTTACACTGAGTAGGGTGGAGATTGTAGTTTCCAAGACCTGATTCTATTATTCCAAGTATCTCTATTGTTATTGATCAGGAAATAGCTAAATCCAGTCTTCTAAAGAATGGTATAAATAGGGTGGGGTAGTTTTGAAATACACAATATACATATACACAGGTTTATAAATGTATACAAGTTCACAATTATTTGTTTCTATTATTTGTTCTTGATTATTTAAGAAAAGTTACTAAGTTTACAATTACTTTTCAGGTTTTTTTCTGCACTCCTTTGTTGTGTGTAATTTTTATAATATTATGATCTGAAAAGGATGCATTTAATTTTTCTGATTTCCTCCATTTGGTTGTGAGGTTTTTATGTCCTATTACATGATCAATTTTTGTTGAAGTGTCAGTTACTTCTGAGAAAAAAAAAAGAGTGTATTCATTTCTATTCCTGTTCAGTTTTCTCCAGAGGTCTATAAAATCTAAGTTTTCAAAAATTCTATTGAACTCTTTAATTTCTTTCTTTTTTTTTGATTGCTTGATTTATCTTATTCTAAATGGGGAACATTAGTATCCCCTACTAATATAGTTTTCTTGTCTATTTAGAAATTTGAATGCTAGAACATTTGGTGCATATATATTTAATATCAATACTGTCTATAGTAACTTTTATCAAGATGTAATTTCCTTCCTTATCTCTCTTAATTGGATCAATCTGTACTTTTGCTTTGTCTGAGATCATAATTGCTACCCCTGATTTTTGTAGCTGCCTTAATAGATTCTAATCCATCTTTATCTTTACTCCCTGCTATAAATGTGTTTCTTTTAGATAACATACTGTGACATTCTAGCTTTTAATTCACCCTTTTTTGCTTTCCTTTTCTTATTTATGGGTGAGTTCATCATGTTCATATTAAGGTACTGATTGCTAACTGTGTGTTTCCCTCCATCTCATTTTCCCCCTGCTTATCCTTCTATTTCTCTCCTTTCAGCCTTTCCATTTTCATAATTTTTTTCCTTTTTCTGTCTACCACTTCACAAAGTTCACCCTCCCTTTTATTCATCCTATCCCTTGTTAATTCTTCAGAGGATCAAAAAAAAACTAATATAGCTAACATAAAGAAGGAGAAGGTGGGGAGAAGGAAGGAAAAAGGGTGAGAGAGAATGAAGGAATTATTCCTCTCCTCCCTTACTTGGGGGGGGGTGAGATAAGCCAGGTCCTGTGTCCTTTAAAAGGAGTATGGCTCCACTGAGATATTATTTGGGAAAGGGAGGACAGAATACTAGAGTGGGATTGCCCCAATGAGATGGCAAGATACCTCCCTCAGAGGAGCCCTGGGATCTTGATATCAAATCTGCCTTTGAGAGGTAAGATGATCTCTGATATTCCTGCTTCCCAAAGGGACATTAACTGTCAGCCCTCTCAGGGATTTAGAAGTGGTAAAGTGCCAAGGAAAGATTTGTTCCCTTGTTCAGACAGTCTTGACTCACCGGGGTCTGGAAGTTAAACCCCCTCTTGTTGAGAGGTGTGACCCTCTCAAACATTTGATCCCTTTTGTTATGTTATTTAAAGACAAGTCCAAACCCCAAATCATTAATGTCAAATAATTTATTGAGGTTAAAGTAAGGAAGGGAAAGGCAGGGATATGAGGCAGGAAAGTGGGTAAAATGGAAACCCCAAAGATTTTCCCCTCTTGCATGTTGGCCCTCAGAATCTGGTGGTCCAAAGTTTCTCATCCCTGACCCATCTTTTTTTGCCAACTGCTTTCTTGCCCCTACTCTCAAACTAGCTAGATCTTGAAAGTATAAATCCAGGGACAATAAAGGAGAGAGAAAGAGAGAGACAGAGACACAGAGACACAGAGAGAAATATCTCAGGAAAAAGGGTCTGGATGACTGTTCAAAAGTCCAAATCCACAATCCCTCTTGAGGATTTTAGACAGCTGTAATTGAGAGTCAGTAGAGATGTTCAGGGTTTTAGAAGGAATAGTAAGTGTCCAAAGAAATGGGCTTCTTCCCAGCTTTCAGAAAATCCACCTTTGCTATCAGCTGGATTTCAAGCTTCTGATTCTTCCTTAGAATTCTCGACTTTTTTTCGCCCCTCCTCTACTCTCTCTTCAGTTGGTCCCTCCAAGAGACTGGTCTCGCTTCTAAATGCAAAATACCTCTTCTCTTATCTTATAAATCCCCCTTTTCATCTTTTGTGTTTTGTCACCCAGACACCACATAAGGGTTAAATTAGTGACAATGCTATTGTTCTTACCACTAGGTTTTCATCTATCTATTTTTGTATCCCCCCTACAAAAGAAAAAAATATATTTTCCCTAACCTATCTTTTACACTTAACTTAATTAACTCTAAATCTAAAACGGGATTTATGGGGGAAATAATTTCTGGGTTACACGGAATTGATACATTTGAATAAAGTTATTGAACCAACAATATCTGAGAACAATTTGCAGCATTTGAGTTAAAGCTACTTTTGAACAATCTCTTACTGATACATTTGAAGTACGATAACTTTGCAAATCCTTACACTACTTTGTTTTTATTATTTTTCCTATTTAGCTAAATCCACATTTAAAATCTAACTGTTTCTACATTTTATTCTTATTCTGTTCTGTCCCTGCTACTGGCTCCCTAAAAGTCAAAATTTCCTTTATCAGCCCTGTCTACACTTATCATAGCCTTATCTTACATAGTTAGTGCTATCCTAATTCCTAAGCCTGTGTGGTGTTAGTAAATTATGATACATATGATTTACATCATGTACATGCAATTTTCACTATACTGAATTTACATATGGTATGCATACATATTTTATATATGTACAAGAGTTCTGCTTTGGAGTCAACCAGACAGAAAGGTCCATCAGTCCTTTATTTTTGTTTTAGCCATAGCAAGACATTATTTATAGTTTCTTACATTTTTATTGTCATGGATCCTGCTTATTTATGACAGGATCCCTAAGTCAGTGTGTGTAGGGGTCATGTCCTAGATATGTGGTGTTGGCATGTATATACTTAATCCATGTTGACAGATGTCCTTGTCACATTGTCTGAAGGGATCTATCTTCTTTCCCAGAGCTGTGAGCATGTTGGATGCATGCCCCTAATGTGAAGTTAATATGTTCATGTTGCACTATCTTATGTGACCTGTCCTACAAAGATCTTTGTTCCAGATTGTTCCTGGGTAAAGTTTTCCTTTATCTGTCCCTTGTAGTTCATTCAATTCCTTTTCTGGACCTGGAAGTTTTCCTTTTGTTCATGATCTTGTTTTTGCTTCACTTCATCTGTTCTGGAAACATATTTGCCTGTCTTCTGATTTTGATTGAAGATTCCCTTTTCTCTTGCACTGGAAACATATGTGTGTGTGTGTAAGATTTGTGTTCGATCATGTGAGTGGGGTGTGTAAGAGTGATTGAGATTGTGTGAGTGTGGGTGAGAATGGGTGTAGAGTTTTTTTCATAGCAGTAAGCTTTCTGATAATGTGTGTTTTCCCCTGTTAGAGAGAATAATAGGTTTTATCTTATCAAGTTTTTAAGAATCAGTCCTCTATCATTTACTTATGTCTCAGCATCACTTTGATCTAAGCTGTTAGCAGCTTATGGTATGCTGTTCATGTCAATATCACTCTGAGCCATTTCATATTGCTTTGGGTTTTGAATGGTTTCTAAGCTTGTTTTTTTTTTTTAGTTAGCCAAGGCATTTTGGGGTTTCACATGTGAGGCATGATACCATGGGTCTTTTCCCAAGATTTTTTATCACAGTAGGGGTTGTATATGCCACTTGGCCAGTTGGTATGGTCCATTCCATTTTGGGTCTATCACTACTTTTCTGGTAAAGTTCTTTATGTATAACATGTCTCCAGGGTTGATGTTATGAAGTAAAAAGTCTAATGGTACTCTTTGTACAACTAAGCCAAGATCATGTAATTCTTTCAGTCTGTCATGGAGGGTTGTTAAATAGGTATGTAGTTGGCATTCCATGGAAATATAAGCTGATTTTAGGGTCCTTCCTTGCCAAAATGATTGTCCATACAATAGTTCATAGTAAGATGCATGTAAGTCTCCTCGAGAGATTGTTCTTAGATGGAATAGTGCAAGTAGGAGAACTTCTGTCCACTTGAGGTGTCTGGGCACATAATTTTCCAACTGCAGTTTTGACCTCTCTGTTAAGACATTTGATTTGGCCTATACTTCTGGGGTGATAAAATCATGTGTAGATTCCCTTTTATTCCCAAATTTTGATAGACTTCTTGTAGATTTTAAATGAAAAATGGCTTTCCCTATCTGGATCTATGTTGTCAGGAATTCCAAATCTGGGAATGATTTCTTTTAACAGGGTTTTTACTACAAAGACTGTGTTGTTTATCTTGACTGGAAAGGCCTTATGCAACCTGGTTAGCCAATCCACAATCACTTGGGCATATTTATATCCTTTATCACTGATCATGTTAATATAGTTGATTTGTAAGCATTCAAAGGGTGTGAAAGCTAAAGGTCTCTCCCCCCACCCCATGCTTTGCTTTTAAAGTTCCCTTGACTGTATCACTTACAAAGAGTGCATGCCTGGCATACTCTTATTGCATATGTTGATATCCTTGGGGCTACCCAAAATCTCCAGATGATGTTTATCAGGACAAGAGAGTGCCATAATGCCCTTTTGAATGTATGACATTGCACAGATGGTAATAAAACATCTTGGTCAAAATGGGTTTCCCTCCTTCTGCTATCCAAATTCCATGCACTAGCTTGTCCCCCAATTGCTGTTTCCATGACTGAACCTCTCTTTCATTATAAGTTTGTGTGATTTCTTGCTTTTCCACTAGAGTGTTTAGCACATATATGGGTCCAAACCTAGCTGCAAATTTTGCATTTACATCAGCCCTCTTGTTCCCCTGGGATATCTTATCTTTGCCAAAGGAGTGAGCCTTGCAATGGATTATGGCTACTTCCTTTGGTAACTGAACTTCGTCTAAGAGGTTTGATATGAGTTTCCTGTATGCTATATTTTTTTTCCTGCCAATGTTATAAATCCCCTCTTTCCCCATATATCTCCTGTACTATGTAGAACTGAAAATGCATAAAAGGAGTCACAAAAGATGTTGATTTGTTTGTTTCTTCCTATGATGAGTGCCATAGTGAGAGCTTTCAGTTTTGCTCCCTGTGTGCTGACATGGCTAGGCAGAGATGCATTCCATAGAATGTCTGTTTGGGTGACTACCGATTCTCTGGTAAATCTTGTACCATCACGTACGTATGAAGATCCATCCAAGAACATCTCCAGGTCAGGACTTATTAACAGTGTATCTTTTAAGTCTTGTTTGGATTTCTGCACTAGTTCTATGTTCTGTAAATAATCTTGCAGTGTCTTTCCTGCTAGGAGTAACTCAGGAATCAGGATTGCTGGATTTTGTGGTGCACAGTGGTGCCTAACAAGATGACTTCATACTGGGATAATCTGGCAGATGTAAAAGTTTGCATGTTACTCTTCTTTAGTATGTTCTCTATTTGATGTGCTGAGTATATATGCAGTTTACATCTCAGGACCAATTCGTTTGCTTTTTGCACCATAAGGGCTACTGCTGCTATGCACCTTAAACAATGTACCTTGCCTTGAACTTCAGGGTCTAATTTTGTGCTATAGTATGCAATGGACCTCAGTAGTCCCAGAGTCCGAGCTAAGACTGCAGAAGCTATCCCCTTTGCTTCATGAACATACAAATGGAATTCCTTGTTGTAACCTGGGATTCCAAGGGCTGGGACTGTAAGAATGTCTTGCTTTAATTGTGCCAAAACATTTATGTATTCCTTTGTGAATTTCAAAGGTTCCTTTATTTCATTTTTTGTTAGATCAGTCAAACATTTGGATATATGAGGGTACCCAACAATCCAATTTTCAGAAAATCCACAAACCCCAAGGAAAGCTCTTAGCTGCTTTTTTTGTCTTTGGCACCCCTAGTTTTTTGATATCTGCTATCCTCTTGCTTGACATCTTTCTAATACGATTCTCAAGGATGAAGCCAAGATATTTTTTGAGTCCTGTATGCATATTCTTGCAGATGGTGATGCAAGCAAACTGTCATCCACATAGTGCAATATTTTGCTAAGTTTGAATTTTATTGATTAGAGGTCTCTTTTCAATAAATGGCAAAATATTGATGCACTTTCTAAACACCCCTGGACCAACATGGTCCAAAAGATCTTATTTTTTCCCCATGTAAATGAGAAAATGTTTTGACTCTCGGTGTCTAAGGAGTCTATAGCCTCTTTGCTTAGTTTATTCTGAGGGATTTTTGGTGGTATCCCCTCTCTCACTTCTATTTTCACTGGTATAGCAGATTTAAGAGAAATAAATAAGTATGGATGTTATATCCACTTTTGGCCAATTCCAATGACAAAAATGTTCAAGCATTACCACTCCTTCCCATCTCCCCCTCTATTGTAATGATTCTTAAACACCTTCTTATGTGAGGTAATTTACTACCAACTTTCTCTCCTTTTCTCTTTTCACTGTTTTCCTCTTTCTTAACCCTTCATTTTTTAAAATATTATCCCATCATTTTAACTTACTTACTCTCTATCTTACTTTTTTTTAACTTACTCCCTACTCTCTGTCTTTGTATGCTACTATTCACTACCTTATTCATGGTAAAGTTCTTAAATTTGATCTATATCCTAAGTAGTATAAAAGTTAAAATAAAATCTCAATAATATATTTTAAGAGAGATTTTTAATGATCATTAGAACTAAAGGATAAAGAAGATACAAAATAAAGACCACATGCCCATGGCTGGTTAGTCATTTTTTAGTCTTTCCCCCTTACCACCATCAATGCTGATTCTACATCTGAGAAAGGAAGCCTCCAAAGCCCAAGCCCTTTATCCTCTGCCTAAAGGAAGTATGTAATGATAGGAAGTAAGTGGGCTCTTGGGGTATGTAGTTATTTTTTAGGGTAACAGATTTTCAATCATACATTCCCCCCTGAAACCCATGGAAGACTAGTCTCTCCAGTGGATCTTGTAAACATATCAACTTTGAAATTGCAAAAATTTGAGGATAAGAGGAAAAGAGAACAAAACCAATAATTGCTAGTTGCATTGACATAAAGCCAGTTAGGGCGAAGTCCCCTTTTGGCATAAGAGTATACATTCAAATTAAATGTTCAATCAACCTTCAGTTGAATCAACCACACCCAAAGTTCATTCGGGATCTTCTTGATGTAGCTTGTGGTGAGGCATCTTCATGGTGCCTTCTAAGAAGAGTTAATTTTCTGTATTTGGGTAGGTAGCATGTTTCTTAATCTAAAATTACTCTCAAAAAAGAATTTAAATAATAATAATAATACATTCCCCCTGAAGAGGGTGATTGAAAAACATAGGGATCACTTAGGGATGCATGGCTGAGTTATGAGGTATATGAATCAATTGGCAAGAGAAATAAAAAAATATTTTTAAAAATACAAATTAAAAAAATAAGTTCTGGATGAAATGTAGACTATCAAAGTCTTGTGTGTAAAAATTTTAACTAAAGGAAAAACAAATCCATAATAGGTCCTTAAATCAGGGCCCAATTAAAATGTTTTAAGCAAATATGCACTTATCCAATCAGTAGCCAGGACTATAGAAAGTTTGCCACACCGTGAAAGACAGAAAAGGGACTAGATTATAGGAGCCAGGTAGTAGCCAAATTTGAGATACTTGGTAGAATGTGGGACAAGGAAGACCTGCCATTAACACATTTTAAACAGCCTCAACCTTGAACCCCAAACAAATTCAAGTCCTCTTGTCTTGGCTCAAATTTTTCATGAATTCCATTGGGATTGGTTGGTCTTTTTGACTTGTGTTCGATAGGCACTATACAATTTAGCTTTGTGCTTCTTTGGCATTGTGCAATGGCTCTTTTTCTATTCTCTTGTCCTGGAATCAGACAGAATCATTAAGCAAAGTCCCAAAATTCTTTTTTTAAACAATCAGTGGCATCATTTTTATAGTCTCAAGAATTTTGGAATGCATTAACATTATAGCAAATATATTTTAAACTTATATTACTATAAAATCAAAAAAGTTAAAGAAAATCTTCTCAATGCTGGTTACTTGTGCTTCAAATACAAAATGGAAAGAGAAAAATAAAACTGAAATAGTGTATTGCACATGCAACCAAAAACAATAATAAAAGAGTTTAACAAATCAAAAATACATAGCTTACAATAATTGACACTCTGTCAGCTAAGGAAATGTTGAATACAAAGATTTCTCACCAAAAATGTGATCCATTTCCTCTTCAACCTGACCATGATCCACTGTGAGTACAAGCAAATGATTTTCACAAAGTAACAGTCTCTTCATAGAGAACAATAGTACAACATGTGATGAACATTTAAAAAGTGTAAAAATCCCCAAAATTATGATAGCCTCTTTAATGACAGTAGCAAACAAACCGACTATCATATTTCATATAAGGTGCTGTATGACCAAAAAAAAACAAACAAATTATTAACTGATGGATATTTGTCACAATTTTTACAGATGTAGCAAATCTTTCAACCGTGGCAAGTATATTTTTTAACGAAGTAAAACTTATTTGGGTCTAGAACATCACCAAGAAATCTAGATTGTTCTGGTGGAGGTAAATTAAACTGAAAAATTTTGCAGGAGCTCTTTTTTGGCTTCCTGCTTCATAGAACTACCTTAGTAGGAACATTTCTTTGTTTCTCTACCTTTAATACAACATTCTTTAAAATATAAATATATTAAAAAAAAACTCATCCATTCAGAAACCACTAGTTAATTAAAATTATTTCTGAAGACCCCTTAACATTGCAATTAAATTGTTAGCTTACTAAATTCTCTAAAGGTTGTTATCCAGGTTGAGTCCATCCATCATCTTTGTGACAATTAACAAATGCAAAATGGAAAAAAAAAGTGTTGTTTATGGGATTTTATGATATTTTACAATATTTTGTTCAGTAGTCATAAGGGAAAGGTAACAGAATATATCTAAAAGTCAAAACACAGTAGATTAAAATGATTCAGTGTAACAGATCAGTATGAAATACATTTAATATATGAACTTAAAACAACAAAATTAAACCTCAAACAAAACAATCCGAAAATTGCAATAAGATACAGAGACTTTCATTTTAAAAATTTGGAGTCTGAAAAGGCTTACAATTTCACCTCCAGACCCTTTAAAATTCCT
This sequence comes from Monodelphis domestica, assembly GCF_027887165.1. Lineage (NCBI taxonomy): Eukaryota > Metazoa > Chordata > Mammalia > Didelphimorphia > Didelphidae > Monodelphis > Monodelphis domestica. The sequence continues at coordinate 153,476,774 of NC_077232.1, forward strand.
TTTTCCAAAATACAGATCCCTATTTTTAGCACTGTGTTATCTCCCATAGTGAAGGAGAACATGGGCTTTAGGAATCTCAAACTGGGCAGCCCCAAATGGCAAAGGGTTGTAGGGGGATAAATTTCACCCCTGAATCTCAGGCAAGATAATTGAAAGGATCATTGGCAGAAAGAAAAAAAAAATCCTAAAGCTGGAAGCTGTTTGAAATAGATAATGCAGTGCTCTTTCATAGAATACACCATGATTGTAATCAATTTCCTGTTTGGAAGAGTCTCTTCCTTCTCCCCTTCCCCCCCTGAGGTAAAATGCTCGTTTCCCCAGAAGAAGTTAGGAGGTGAATCATTGCCTAAGGGGGAAAAAAGACCCTGTTTTGTTTTGTTTTGCTTTGTTTTGTTTTCCATCTGTCCTGAGGAGCAACTCCAAGGACTCCTAGCTTCTTGGTGGCAGCAATCAGCCCAGCAGAGGCAGCAATAGTGATCAGGGTCTGGGCTGAGGCCAATTTAGGATCAGAGCTGGAGATCAGGAGGAGGATTTCTGCAGGCCAGGGGCTGGGGCCTGGTGAGAGGATCTAGGTCATGAAGATCAGGAGGAAGCAGAATCAGCAACACCAGAGTCAGCAGCTAGGAGGAATGAAGGAGGAAGGAGGAACAAAGGACTCAAACAGTTGGAGGAGAGGAGTGGTTTATTTCTTCTTCACCAAGAGTCCTCCCAATACAAATAACCCTGCCAGTAGGGAGAGCAAACAACCAGGCAAAAAGTAGCGAAAGAAAAGCAGAACAGTTCCAAAGAGAGTTGGAGTTTGCGAGTATGGGTGAGGTGGGGAAAAAAACCTTGGCAGGAGAAATGTGGCTTAAAAATTTTTTATCTAGACTATCCTAAAAATTTGAGAGGTTCTCTGACTAGTGGTTGCCATCAATGTAAAAGTTAAAATTAAATCTCAATAATAATATTATATCTTAAGAGATTTATTAATGATCATTAGAAATCAAGGAATAAAGAAAATACAAAATAAAGACCCCATGACTGGTTAACCATTTTTTAGTCAACCCCACTCACCACCATCAATGCTGATTCTACATCAGAGAGAGGGAGCCTGCAAAAACCAATGCCCTTTATCTAACTCTGACTACAGGAAGTAGTGGGTTCTTGGGATATGTAGTTCTTTTTTAGGGTAACAGATTTTCAATCATACAGTTTCCGAAGTTTTTTGGTACTTCCAGTACCATATCATAAAATATGATATATGTTAGTTTGCACCTTATATAGTAACCAGTTTAAGATTATTTTACTTTATTACTTTTAATATCTCAAACTTTAAGTATCTATTGTATCAGAGATATCATTTTCCAATGTAAAAATATGAATAAATTAACCCCATTGAATCCCTAGAGTTTTTCTTTTCTCTTTATATTTTTATGTTTCTCATTAGTGGTGAATTTGATCCTAAAATTTTATTTTTCAACTGTTATTTTTTTTGGCATAAATGCCTAGGAGGCCTCTATTTCTTTAATATTCATTTATTTCTCTGTAATAATATGCTCAGTTTCACTGGTTAGGTGATTCTTAGTTATATAATTAGATGCTTTGTCTTAGGAAATATCATATTCCATACCTTATGGTTCTTTAATGTATAAACTGATAGGTATTGTATAATGCTGACTATAACTACATGATATTTGAATTGTCATTTCTCCCCAGGGTATTTACAGTATTCACCCCCCCTTTTTTTTAGGGAGTTCAGGAATTTTACTCTGATATTTTGAGAATATTAAAATTTTGGATAACTTTCAGGAGATGATTAGTTTATTCTTTCAATTTATATTTCTCCCTCTTGCTCAAGAATATCAGGACAGTTCTTCCTGCTAATACTTTTTAATATTTATCCAGTATCCAGATTTTTTTTATCATGATTTACTTTTATCATCATTTCAGGTAGTCCAGTGATTTTTGATTCTCTCCTAAATCTATTCTCTAGTTCAATTGCTTTTTCCACTGAGATATTTCAGAAGTTCTATTTTTTCAAATTAATTTTATTTCTCTTTTTTTCTTATGAGGTCATTAGCTTCTGCTTGTCCAATTCTAATTTTTAAGGAGTTACTTTTTGCTTGAGGTGTTGTAGTTCCATTTTTAGATCTCTCATTTCCTCTTACAATTATTTCTTCTATCTCTTATTTATTTTGTAATACTCTTTTGGATCCTTTCGAGGAGTTCATTTTGAACCTAACATGCTTTCACATTTGCCTTGGAGGCTTAATACATTTCTGTTTGTGTTGCTGTGTTTTTCTGAGCTTGTATTTTGATCTTTCCCCCTGTTGAAATATTTTTCCAGGTTCAGAATTTTCCTTTATCTTTTTGTGGGACTTTGTCATGACCTTGCCTATACATTGAAGTATAGTTCCACTCCTGTGGTGGGGAGACTATATGGTTCCCCAGGGTTCTAAATCCAGTGGATTGAACTGTATTGTGTTCAACTGCCAGATTTCCCAGGTGACTTTGCTCTTCCCTGAAAGGTTCCTTCTGTTGTTAAGGGTAAAATTAGGGTTGTTGACTGAATATATTATTTTAGTGGCTGTGAGGGATTTAAATTCAATCCCAATAAAATACTCACATCAGTTTGGGATTTTTATGGTGGTTTAATTATAACAGTAGGAAGAAATTAAGGAGAGAGAGAGGAAAGGGTAAAAGATTTCTCTGGCCTAGCCTAAGCTAAGGGAAGTTAAGAGGCTGCAGCCATAAGGCAATCTCAGAAGATTAAATCTAGCTTGGCTTCCAGCCATGAGGTCTCCTCCAAAATGAGGGGCTTCCTCTGAGGATAGAATTTTAGGAGTCTAGGAAAGGAGGAATCAGCCTAACCAATCTCTTAGGTTGCTCAGGGAAGATGCCTCACCTAACCATCCTACAAAGCTTCTCCCAGTAACCTTGCCACCAAGCCACAAATGCCAAACCACCACCAGGAGCTCCCAATATCTCAGAGAGAGAGTAATGTCTCCAATGAGATAGTGGAGAGAGGAAGTGATGTGAAATATATAGATAGTTCTTTACATTACTTCCTACATCTCACATGTACCAATGGTAGTTTAAGCTTGGCTTAGGACAGCCCAGCAGGTCAGTCAGTTGTTTCTGGCTTGTCACTCCCTAGCACATATCTGTCATAGGCCATCCTCCTCACAGTTAATCCTTAAGTGGGAGTGTCTACATTCCTGGTTGCTTGGATTCTAAAGACTAAGCAGGGTGGAGTAAATCTAAAATTCACAATGCGTGTTTGCACTAGGCAACTCCTCATTCTCTTCAGCAGGTACTGAAATTCTTCTTGACATGTGAACTCCTCATGCTCCTGGATCCTATCATTTTCCCTCATATGCCAGCATGATGGATGGGTCATTCCTGCTGATTCCCTGTTTTCTTTAAATGAAACCCTGATTCACTCTGTCTTTTGTTGGTTCTGCCCCTCCAAAATTTGTTTTGAGGGTTTTGTTGTGTTGTTGTTTGGAAGTGGGTTTGGTTGAATTGAGAAATTTCTTACTCTTCCATCTTGCTTGCCAGAAACAGAAGCATTGACAAATATTTAACTATCCATCTCTCTGTCAAGAGGTCTTTAGGATTTTGTAATCATACTTGGTCACACTATGATCAGATTTTAAAATTTTCAAAATAGGTTCTCATGTTTTATTGAATAGAATATTTTTCTGGTTCTATGTATCTGCATGAGTTCATATATCAGTTTATTACAATGGCAAATGTTATCTTAATAGCTAGCTTCACATAATGTTGCATTTAGTTTATGTATTAGGTAATTGATTTGTCAATTGAAAATATAACAAAAGAAGTATGATATGTAGATCTAAAAACAATGCAAATTTCAGTAAATATTTTTCTATGAATCTAGGTCTTAAAATTATTCTTCACAGTAAGATTTTCATGAATTATACCTTCAATTTTATATTCTATTTTCATAATACTTGGTCAAAAAGTTAACATTTCATTCACATAAGCCTTTTACATATATGTATATATATAAACATATATATATATATATATATATATAAAGAAAAATAAGATAACCATACATATTGACATCTGGCAAATATGAACAATCTTTTGTGCTCTGTCCTGGTATTATTGCTATTTTTATGATTTGACAAATATCCGAGAAAACCTAATTTCCCATTATTCTTTGTTCTTGTCTATTAATTTTTAAACTTTTTTTTCTAGCTTACACCAAATAACAGACATAATTATCATACCTGGGAAATACTCCAATTAGGACAAATAGTGAAGATTATTGTTCTGTGAAATTATTTTTCTAATTCACTGTTATATCGGGAAATCAAAGTTACTCCTTTTATAAAAGATTCCTTTTAAGAATTCAATGAAGTCTTGTTGATTGAGAGTAAAAAAATCATCTTTGATTCAGAATAAAAAAAAAAATAGGTGTAGGACAGACACCCAGCTCTTGAAAACTATTTAATGAAGGTGGTTTTTATTTAAAAATGTAATAAAATCTCCACATTTACATTTGGAATCAGTATAAAAATGTATTATACATCTGTAAAGAACATCTGTTTTGTTTAAATTTTATTCTCTAACCTTTCAAGCAATCTGCTTTTGTTATTTTATTTTGTTTTCTCTTTTCCTTCATTTCTTTAAGCTGCCCCAATGGGGTTCTAGTTCTTTTGCTGCCATTGAATGCCATCAGATATTTATATATAAAATAATGATAGATAGATAATTTTTAAAAAGCTAAATTCAATATTTTCTCACTTAAAAAGAAGCCTCTCCAATTCCATTTTCATAGAAAGTAATACTTTTATTCATTATAGAAAATAGAAGAGCAAATATTACTGCAAAAATATGATAATTTAAGGGATTTTGAATGTGAGTTGATCATTAAGCAGAAAAACAAAACATTACTTGTAATTTGCTTCTGTTTTAAAGTATTTTCCTCAAAGTATAACTATCTATTTAATTTTTTATTTTTAAGTTTTCAATTAATTAATTAATTTAGTATGTTTTCCATGGTTATATGATTCATGACTTTACCCACCTCTCTTTTATCCCCCACCTCTCTGAGCTGAGAAACAATTCTACTGAGTTATACATGTATCATTGCTCAAAACCTATTTCCATTTTATTCATATTTGAAATAGAGTAATCTTTTAATGCCAAACCCCAAACATCCTTTATTTTTAACTATTGCTTTATATATTGCATCCTAGTGCCTTCTTCTCCTAACCACTTATCACATACACACATACACACACACACCCTAACCAAAAAAAGGTAGCAGCTATGTCATAAAGGCACTGAAGTCATAAAAGAACAGTTTCAAATTTTGACTCATAAATATTGGGTGTGTAAATTTGGGTAAATAACTATTTTTTTATTGCTCTTAGTGACTCGCTAAGATTTCCTAAATTATAGGAATCATTATAACTTCCATTATTAGAATGAATTTCCTCATATAGGGTTTTCCTATACCAATGAAGTTATTTATTCTCATTTTAGTTTTCCTTTCAGATCACATTGGGATCAATCCAGTCTTCCCCTTCCCCTTTCCAGTTGTGAAGGCTTGTTAAAATTTAATAAATGGCTAAATTAGGTACATAATATTCCTTGACTGCTGTCTTTACATGACTTTGATTAAGAAATTACTTTTGAAGATTATTTGTGCCGAGATAAGTTTTGAATAACTGAAGTTAGCCCTCATTCAACAGTGTTATTCATTCTCAATTCACTCTAGGACAGTGGTTTAAGGTGAAACTTAAAATATGTCATAGTCATAATGGAAATATCTTTAAGATTTTGAGATTTGGAAATAAAAAAAAGATTTCATGATTTAAAAGTTGGAAAACCCATATAATATTTATGACTTTTATATATTGATCTAATAACATTGCAAATATTGATGATGAATACTTTCTCTTCATATAGTACTGCCATTTGCCAAACAGAATATTTTTATTTGACCTCCCTCTGTAAACATTGACATTGCACTCACATTTATAATAGATTTCTGTCTGTTTTACCACAGTTCAATGTTTCCACCGGGAATGTTATTACTTATTAGGGCTGCAAACGCACCTGCACCAGCTGTGAGGCTAAGCATAAAAAGTATGCCAGCCAAAATCCCGGAGTCTCTTAACAGACCTTTGCTGCAATATTGCCATGGAATCAACATTCATCCTGAAAAAGCAAGCAAGAAAACTTCTGCTAGTATTTCATTTCTGTAGAACTGAGATCTGGCTTCTTGTCATACTTTCTTTTATTATAGATTTTCTGGTTTGAATTTTTAACTTTAAAATTTGGATAATAAGTGGCCAAATCTTTTCATTGTACTTGACCTATTGGAAATAAAATAAAAGGGAGAATTAACTCTGTCCAATAGATTAACAATTATAATAATTTTTAGAGATATAAAATCAACAAAGAAAATTATTTCTAAATGCTTTATTATAAATACATACACATAATTATAAAATAAAGATAAATAAGTTAATCATTAATATCTAAACCATATGTTGAAGTTAGCTATGAACACTCTAACATGATATTTTTAGCAGTCAGTTATTTATGGAAAGTTAATTCTTTTAACTGTCAGAACATGCTAGTAAATATTTAACAATTCACTCTCTGCAGGAAAAACAAAACAAAATGTGCAAACAACAGGTTTATAGAGTTTGTCACTATTAATATTTTCTACATCAACTTCTTGGGCTTAGACAACCAGCAAAACAACAAAACAAACTCTTATTTGTAGGTTTTGCATATTTCTGAGATTTAAATTGCTCATGTTCAAAGTATAACAATTACCTCTCATGAATTTGTAGGAGATCCCTTCAACACACTCCAGGGTGTCTCTAAGATAATTTCAGTGAAACATAAAGTTGAGAAAATTTTAAGGAAAAATTCCTTACCAAAATTCAAGAAAATGGGAAACAATTGGAAAATTAAAGGGGGAACACATTAAAAAGAGTCATTCTCCTTTTCATTATGTCATGAACTTATGAATGGAAAGAGAAAAGGTTTGACTGGTAAGGCTGGAAAATGAAGTATCTTGATCATGAAGTTACAGTTTTGATCTGTAATATCAATTCCATGGCTAACAAATTTTCATCTGCCTTGAGCATTTTTAAATTTCTTAGCTCTGTGATTCTTTAGATGCTCAAATAGAAATAAGAATCCCATTACTAAAAAACAAAACAAAACCAAACAACTAAATATTTTAAACCTGTGAATTTTAGTTTTACTTAAACCAAGTTAGTCTTTAGAATCCTAGCAACCAGGAATGTAGACACCCCTACTTAAGGATTAAGTGTTGGGGAGGAAGGCCTATGACCGGCATGTGATAGCAAGTGACAGATCAGAAACAACTGACTGACCCCCTGGGATGTTCTAAGCCAAGCTTAAGCCACCATTGGCACATGTGAGATGCAGGAAGTGATGTAAAGAACTGCCTTTATATTTCACATCACTTCCTGTGAGGCGGGAGATTTGACAGAGTTGACCCTGGAACTCGAACCTGGAAAAGTTCCTCAGACTGCTTCCTTTAGATAGTCACATGGTGAGTGATAAGACTGACCCCCCTTTCCTTTGGATTCCAGGGAGGCCCCCTTGAATGAGGCCTCTAAACTCCTGCGTGGTTCAGCCCAGGCTTGAGCAGTTTAAATTCTCTTTCCTCTCTCTCTCTCTCATTCTTAATTTCTTCCTTCTATTGTAAATAAACCACCATAAAATTCCATTCTGACTTGAGTGTTTCATTGGGATTTAGAAATTAAATCCCTGGAGACCAACTAAATTTATATTCAGTCTCAACCCTAAATTTATCCATAACAGTCTGGTTAATCCATGAAGGTTGTGACAAGTACCCTGAAATTTCCCTGAATTTTCTTTCCTCTTTCTCTACTTCCTCCTTAAGTCAGTCAGTCTTTTAAACAGCTAGCTTGGCTTCAAAACACAGCTGCTAAAGCAGGTGAGTATAAAACATTTCTTTCATTTCTCCTTAAATTGAATTGAACACAGCTGTTTTTTTTTTTTTAACTTTAAGCAGCAGGGTCCTGAGGTCCTAGCTGGGGAAGCTTTTCTAAATCTCCCTTGCCTTACAGAACAAACAACCCAATTAGCCCACGCTTGCTGATTAGCAGTGAGGAAACTCTGGAAAAAGGAGCCCTTACTTCGATCTCTCATAACAAAAATGGCTAGATCACCAGAGTAAAGGTAGTGAGTCACTTTAAAGCCCACTTCTCTGCTTTTGGCCTCTCTAGTTTTTAAAATTTAACTGGGCTTTCCTTAAAGAGGATAGCACATGGTCCTAGCAGTTTAGCCTGAGGAATAAGGAAAGATGGCTTGTGACTCCTCTCAAACTTAGTTTTAAAAGGAGCCTCAGCCTCAGGCAAAAGACTTTGTTTTTGCCTGAGCTTTCACCTAGAAGAACTGATTGGATTAGGGCTGTGCATAGAACCACACCCAAATGCCTAGCCAAAAGAAAAAAGAAAATTTACAACAAAATAAAATCTTAGGTAGTAGAGCCATCTACTGACAAAAGGCAAAATCACAGGCAACTTAATCATTGACTTTAGGAACATGTGGTTAGAGCCAGTTCACAACTTACTGAACAACTGGCTTTTCAGCTCCATGACCAAATTGGTAAATGTATTATTCCTTCTCTCTTTGAAATGGCTCATCCCAGAGAACTTATGACAATGTTTAATTACCACAGTCCTCCTCCTTAGGATTTTAATTGTTGAAGCTGTAATATTGTATCTAATTTTCTCTAAGAGAGCCCTGGAAAATACCATACATAAGATAGAGAATCAAATAGGAGAATTATGTCAGTCTCCCCTTGGCAAATATATTTCCCAGCCAAACCAACCAATTGAACTATGAGCCAAATTGTGTAGAGCAGGATAGGACAGGGATTCTGATAATGATGAAGTATGGAGAGATAAATCACTCCTATTTAGGAATGTTATTGAGTCTCTTTAAAAGCTGTGAGCTCCCCCAAATTTTCCTCTATAAGTTCAAGCCAAGTATTGTGTTCCACATATTGTTGAATAGTACAAGGAATAATTGGTTGGTTTTGCTGTCTCTCTCTCTCTCTTCTATTTCCCTCTTATCTCTAACTATTGTAGTTTCCTCTTAGAAGGTAAAAATTTGTATGTCCTTGCAATTAGAAGATTTTAGAGGTACAAGATGATTATGTTTAATGATCAATTGGGGAGATTAGTCCCCCAATCATCACCAGGGGGGATTGTGAATTTTAGTTTTACTTAAACCCGGTTAGTCTTTAGAATCCTAGCAACCAGGAATGTAGACACCCCCACTTAAGGGTTAAGTGTTAGGGAGGAAGGCCTATGACCAGCATGTGATAGCAAGTGACAGATCAGAAACAACTGACTGACCCCCTGGGCTGTCCTAAGCCAAGCTTAAGCCACCATTGGCACATGTGAGATGCAGGAAGTGATGTAAAGAACTGCCTTTATATTTCACGTCACTTCCTATGAGGTGGTAGCATTGGTAGAGTTGACCCTGGAACTTGAGCCTGGAGGAGCTCCTAAGACTACTTCCTTTAGACGGTCATGTGTCTGACTCCCCTTTCCCTTGGTTTCTGGGGAGGCCCCATTGGCCAAAGCCTCTGAACTCCTGTGTGGCTAAGTCCAGGCTGGAGCAGTTTAAATTCTCTTTCCTCTCTGTCTCTCATTCTAAATTTCTTCCTTCTATTATAAATAAACCATCATAAAATTCCATTCTGACTTGAGTATTTCATTGGGATTTAGAAATTAAATCCCTGGTGACCAACTAAATTTATATTCAGTCTCAATCCTAAATTTACCTTTAACAAACCATTGTTACTAATATAGATCATCTTCATAAATATTCTGTAGAGTTGGAAAGATAAATATGCTTTTGTAGACATTCATATTTCTTTGATCCTTTTTGTGATGGTTTATACATGCATATATATAGCATATACTTAATTATTATATACATATTATTTTTAATTAACTCTCTCTATATTTCCTACCCCAATATAGTACACACTCAGATACCTGTGTAGGTCTGACCATATCTTATTCTCTACTCATTAAAACTTAATGGAAATTTCCTGTATTCAGCATCAAATGTAATGTCTTCTTTTTGGCATTAAAATTATCTAACCTATGACCCCAACCTCCCTTTCTATTTTCAGTATAATTTACTCTCCTTCATTAGCCTTCTTTGGCTTACTTGCTATTTCTCCCACACAGTATTTCATCTCCTGTCTCTGAATTCCATCACTTCTTCATTTACAAATCTAAGTTTCCCAGGCTTCCTTCAAGACTCAGGTCTTTTCCAGTTCTGTGACATGATAATGACTTCCTTCTGATTCTATTTTCCTTTTCTCAATTCACTCTGCCCTCTAAATTAGGAAACATGTTGTAGCATAGTGCAATAGAAGGGGGAGCCTTGGATTTTGAAGATGCTAAGGGATTTAATTTTTGCTAAGGTAATTCAGGTCCACACACACACACACACATAAACATATAGACACACTTATTAGTTTTTTCATTAACAAAATAACTCATAATTATGCAGACCCTTAAAATATGCCTATTCTTTTCCTTTGGGTCAAAACCTCTTTCCATATTATTAATATTTGTAATAGAGTGATCATTTAAAGCCAATCTTCCTAATCATATCCCCATCAAACCATGTGATCAATTATATGTTTTTCTTTTGAGTTTTCTACTCCCACAGTCCTTTCTCTGTATGTGTATAACATTCTTTCTCATAAGTCCTTCAGAATTGTCCTGGATCATTACATTACTTCTAGAAGAGAAGTCTATTACATTCTATTGTGCCACAGTGTATCTGTCTCTGTGTTCAATGTTCTCCTGGTTCTTCTCCTTTCACTCTGCATCATTTCCTGGAGGTCTTTCCTTTTCACATGTAATTCCACCAGTTCATTACTCCTTTCAGCACTACAGTATTCCATCACCATTAGATATCACAATTTGTTCAGCCATTCCCCAATTGATGAACACTCCTTCATTTACCAGTTTTTTTGCCACCACAAAGAGCAGAGCTATAAATATTTTTGTACAAGCATTTTTTCCCTATTATCTCTTTGTAGTACAAACCCAGTAGTGGTAAGACTGGTTCAAAGGGCAGGCATTCTTTTAATACCCTCTGGGCATAGTTTCAAATTGCTTTACAGAATGGTTGGATCAAATCACAATTCCACCGGCAATGAATTAGTGTCCTAAAGTATTGCACTTTGAAGTAAAAAGGAAGATTCAAAAGATAAAAAATAGAAAAGAAAGAGTGAGAGAACATTCTGCCCACAGGATTTCCAGCTGCCCTTCCTGCTTCTCACTAATTCTGCATAGTATTTTAATTTTTTTTTGCTTCTTAAAAATTAATTTAATTACATTATTAATTCACTTCCAGGTAAGGCACACTAAAATCTATTTTTAACCAATAATTTTGGTCCTTATTTTATGTTACACCTTCTTGTATGCTTAATTTATTGCCATCCTACTAAAATAATCTTAAGTCAAACATTATTCCCTTTACACATGTGTTCATGTCATTCTCATTCCTTAAATGATTGCCTCCATCTCCCAATATTTCTCCTATAAGGAAGAGATAAATTGTTATATCTGCTATGGAATCTTCATTTATTTAAGCCATCAAAAGTCATTCTTAATATCCTGAGAACCATAATTTCATATTGTTCATATTTCAACAGTTTATTATTATCAATTTTGAATTACATTTACCTGTGTATATATTACATACTTATTGTATGTAGAGATATGATATTTTAGTTATCTTTGAATCTTTTCCAGTGCCTAATATATTGCTCATTTTATAACTTAATTTGTTGAATAAATATAGGACTAAATTTAATAAACAAAATAATGCAAAGTTTTTATATATAGCTTTCTTTTCTTATATTTGCATATTTTATTTCCAGACCAGAGGGTAGGGCTTTCTGCTCATTTCTATTCTACATCTCATTAATTTCCTTTAATCATTCCATTTTGTTGATATTTTTGGATTATGATTCTGTCATCTAAAATGGAATTTTCCCCCAAATATTTATATCTATTTACAATAAATATGATCCTTTTTCTGAATTAACACTTTAAGGACATAGGATACTTGTTTGTGTACTTATTTAACCATATCCCCTCTAACTATATGATTTAGGTTGTCAGCTCTTCCATAGGTAACATTTGTGTTAAAGTATCACCTTCTACTTTTGTTGGAAATCTTTTTCTAACTTTTCTTCATGACTCCTATGAGACAAAGGAAATTCTAATAATTTTCTCCCAAGATCACTGTTAAAAAACTAGAGCCCTTACAATTTACTTCAAAGAACCACTATTAGAAAGTTGTTAAATAACTGCATTTCATATTTTTTTAAATTGTTGTGTAAAAATTCTCCCTTTCAATGTCATTCCTAAGAATGGATTTTGTTAATACTGTGACAGCTTATGTTCATTGAATTCTGTTACCTTGACTTAAGTCAGGCTGATCTTTCTTCCATTATCATATCATTTATCCTCACTTAAATAAAAGAAAAAAACATTTTAAATTCCAAAAGAAGACAGAAACTTTTTCACAATTAAAAAATATCTACGGTTACATATATTTTGGATGGCACAGTTGATAATTTCAAACAAAATGTTATTTTAAAATTGCTTCATGATATACATACTTTGTAAAAATTATTTCAGATAATTTTAAGCACTAAGCGATTCAAATTCCAATTACATATTTTACTCTGTAATTTTCATATTTTTAAATTACCTAATAAAGTTTACATAATATATTACAACCACTAATAAATGATAAAGAACATTAGAATTTATTCTGGCAACAGAACATTTTGAAAATGTTTCTCTTTATGGTTTTTCTTTCAAAATAACATTTTTTCAATTCAATCAATATTTGTTAAATATTAATTCTGTGCCTTTATTTTTCCATAAATTATTTCACTAATATAAAAAATTTAAATTAAAAGGGAAAACATGAATTGGACAAATAATATCTTTATTAGTAATTGCTTTTCATAGGGAATATTTTCCCCAAACCAAAAGATAGTAATACTTTTGAACTTCATAAAAGCATTATCATTTTGATTCATTCTTTACTGGCCAATCATTCACATAGATTGAAATTTTACCAAGAATGTTTGTCCTGATTGCTTAAAGAAAAGTTACTCAATTTATATTAAAAAGGGTGGAATCGAGGTGATTAATGTTTATTCAGAATATCCTCTACAAAAATTTAAAAAAATTCACTAGTCAAAATCCTGATAGATAATTCAAAGAAAAAGTCATAGTGAGTCTTATTTTCCCCTAGCTGATGGCCATAAGATTTGTAGATACTGTCATTGGAGATAGTCAGGAACATATAGAATACCTAGGAATGGCAAAAGGGGCTGAGATAAAGCACCAAGACATGAAACCTAGAAAGAAATCCCAGGAGATCCCTGAACTGATGCTGATGTAAGAAAAGGTACCATTTGGCAACTTGAACATCTATTATTCACCTCATGGTTATAAATTAAGGATCAATAGGAGTGGCAGTGAGAGAGTATGGTCCTAGATGAGCAAGGAACATGTTATGGAAACATTGTCATCTAGCTTTGAGTCCAGAAGCAGAACAGAGACTCAGTTCTGGATTTTGGCATAACTTATAACTGCAGTGGGATAACCAAGTTAAGAACTCAGACCAAAGGAGAATTGATAGTTTCACCTATCTGAACATGCAGATCATTCCAGTGAGCTAAGAGAAACTGAATCCAGAAGCCGTATATGGAAATTCAAGTACACACAAGCCAACAGATCAATATCCAGGCTTAGAATCTTTAGAACTCTTTTCAAAAGAAGTTATGCTTAAAATTCTGCAAAATAGATTTCAGCAATGTGTAAACCAAGAATTACTAAAAGTGCAGGCTGGTTTTCAAAGAGGCAGAAGAACTAGAAATAAAATTGCCACCATCAATTGGATTATGAAGAAAGCAAGGGGGAGTTACAGGGGTGGAAATCTAGTTTTAATTGACTACACTAAAACCTTTTACTATGTGGATAACAACAAAATTTGGCAAATCCTCAAAGGGATGGGAGACAAGATCATGTTACTTGTCTCATGAGGCACTTATAGGCAGGTAAAGAAGCAACAGAATCTTACCTGGAATAACTAATTATTTTAATTTTGGAAAAGAAGCACAACAAGGCTATATATCATCACCATTTGTTCAACCCATACACAGAATAAATATTAGGCTGGATGAATCACTAGGATAAATATGAACAATCCTGGAAATTCAGACAATGCCACTCTGATAGCAGAAAGTAAAGAAAAATTAAGAAGTTCCTTGTTGGCAGTGAAAGGAGAGAATATAAAAGCTGCTTCCAGCTTAAAAAAAAACAAGAAAGATCATGACAACTAGTTACAAAATTTCCTGGCAGGTACAGGGAGAAGAAATGGAATCAATTATAGATATTATATTTTAGATCTGAAGATCACTATATATGGTGACTGCAGCCATGAAATTAAAAGGCACTTATTTTCTGAACAGAAAGTTATGGCAAATCTTGATAAAATACTAAAAAGTAGAGACATCACCTTTGCAATAAGTGTTTGTATAAGCCAAACCTATTTTTTCTTATATTAATGTTTGGCTCTGAGAGTTGGATTGTAATTAAAGTTGAGAACAATAAAATTGATACTTTAATTAATATAGAGAGAAGGAATTAAGGAAAGGAGGGAGGGAGAGAGAGAAAGAGACAGACAGAGACAGAGACAGACAGAGAGAGGAAAAGAGAGAGACAGAGACAGACAGAGACAGACAGAGAGACAGACAGAGACAGAGAGACAGACAGACAGAGAGAGAGAGAGAGAGAAGAGAGAGACAGAGACAGAGACAGAGAGAGAGAGAGAGAGAGAGTTAATTTAAACTGCTCTGGCTCAGGCTGAGCCAGGAAGTAGTTAAAGGCCATGGCCAAAGTGGCCTCTCTGAGCCTAAGGGTAAGGGAGTCAGTCTTATCACTCACCACGAGACTGTCTCCAAGCTGGGTTCCAGTTCTCCACTGAACTCAATCTCCTGAACTGAATTCAGAATAATCTCTTGAACTGACTTTTTAGCCAGTTTTTTAAAAGCCAGACTTTTTAAAGAGACTTTTCTCTTATGTCACCTTCCCTAAATTTTCATATCTACCAATCACAGTAGACACTTTTTTCCAGGACTGCCCATTCTTAGTTCTCACAATTCTTTAGTTCTCACCTTCTCTGGTTAGATTATATCTTCTGAGGTACTTCACACTTCTTTGTTAAGCTTATCTTTTGTGAGTTACTTAACCTTTTTGTGATTAATTTAACCTTTACAGGTACTTAACACCTTTTTTATTAGATCTAAAAATAGACCTAGCTTAAGGTTCTAGCTTCACTATAAGGTATGAGTTAAGTACCTTCATTGTTCAATCAGGAGTTTACAACTTTATCTTCCCCTAAAGTATGTCTAAGTATGGGTGGAGTAATGTAAGTTCCCAAGACATTCCTGATTCTTGTTAGACCAAGTATCTCCATTGTTACAATAAAGAAATAGCTAAATCAAATCTTCTAAAGTACAGTCTGAATAGTTTTTAAGATTCACAATCCCCCTGATGATCATTGGGAGACTAGTCTCCCTATTGATCATTTAACATAATCATCTTGTAGTCCTAGAGCACTTCTAAATACAGATGTATATGATATTCAATTTCTAAGAGGAAATTGCAGTAGTTAGGGAAGAATAGAAAAGAGAGAAAGTAAAACCAGTGCTTTGCTAGGTGCATTGACAGAAAGCCAAATTAGGGGCAGTTCTTTTGGCATAAAAGTGTACATTTACAAATAACTGTTCAATCAAACTTCAGTTCAATCAACCACACCCAAAGTTTGTTCTGGATCTTCTTGATGTAGTGTGGGTTTTCTGGCATCTTTCTGTAGCAGTTCATTCTCTGGATTTATGAGTTAGCAATTCAAAATCTTGGATTTTTATTAAAATACAATCTCCCCTTAAGAGGATGTTCAGCTCAGGATGCAATGTTGAGTTATGGGGTGTATGAGTTAATTATCAAAAGAAGAGAAAAACAACATAAAACATGAGAAAAAAATTTGAAATAGGCCCTTATTTGGGTTTAATAAATTTCTAACATGCCCTTGTATAGGTCCAATTTAAGTAGTTTCTATCCCACAAGTCTGTAGGACAGAATGCAGTGATATTTCACTTACCCAGTTGCAGCCAAGACTACAGGAAGTTACCATAATATAAGAAAGAAAGAAAACTAAACTAGAATTTTATTTTTGATAGGGAAGTGTCATTCCCTGCTCTGCTTTTTTGTCATTCTCATGGATATAGGGAGCCAGGATGATAGTCAAACTTTGGTTCTTGTCTGAGTACTTCACAAAGAGTGTAGATAAAAGGAAGTCCTACGACCTAACATATGTCAAGCATCGCAACCTCAAGTTTCATACTAGTTTTTCCTGTGTGTTCTTTTTGGCACTATTCAGGTTAAATCTGTGTTCCTTGTTTTTATCCCATTTCCTAGAATCAGATACAAACATTAATCACAGTCTCATAACATGTTACCACAGTTTAAAGCTTTTGGGTATACATTGCTATTATAGAAAATATATATATGTATGTATATTAAACTTACATTACTGCAGAAAAATAATATTAATTATATGTACCTTTAGTATAAGAAATAAGAAAAATAAAGAGAAATCAAATATTCTAATCAAAATAAAATGAAAGCAATAATAAAAATAAGGGGCGGGGGAGGAATCAGGAATTCAAATATGTTCCTGAAAACAGTATCCACTTGTCAATGCATTATTATCTCCAATGCATGTGATAGGATGCAGTCAATCAGTCTCAACAGAAGATGCTCTCTTCACATGTGAGCAATGAATCCAAGAGTCCTTCTCTCCAATCTTTATAGATGTTGGAGTAGTTAACAGTATTTGGAATGGTCCTTCCTAGGAAGGCTGAGTTGCTCCAGTATGCTTGAAATTCTTTATATACACTTTGTCTCCTGGTTTCAAGTTATGAAAAGTCTAGTGGTCCAGCTTTTACTGCAGCTCTGGATTCATGAAGTTCATGCAGTTTGTGCTGTAATTCCTGTATATAGGAAGCAATAGTAGGGTTGAAAAAAGTCAGACATGACTCAGTGACTGAACAACAACTACCAGAAGATGGAAGGAACAAAATCCTCCAGATTAAATGAGCTTTCAGAGCACTTAAAACTTGAAAGGCACTATGTCAAGTTGTGAAATGAGTAGAAGGACATTAGCCCAGCCAGACATACTCAACACAGAAGTGTACAGATCCCAACACTAACATATGGCTCAAATTCAAATCAAGAAATAGGTTAGAGAAGTTCTCAAGTGACAGATGAACCTGAACATAAAGAATCTTTGTGATAAGGGGGACTATTAAGATAAAAACATAGAAAACAGTAACTTAAAAACATCTATAAGTAAAGCCTCAAAGAAAACTGCAGATTGAACAGAAACCCAATGAGAGTCCTAGAAAGCCTAAAGAAAGAATTATGAGGAGAAAAATATATATCCAATTGCATGTAGTGGTTTTTAGGCAGTATAAGATGTGATGCTGGTGAAGGTATCTAGAGAGCCCATGCATCCTGGCAACTGAGTTGTAGAATGCTAAAGAGATTAAGTCAACAAGGAGAAGTGAGAAACACTTGAAGCTCACCAACCACCCTACAAATTATCATAGAAGTACAAAAATACCACGAAATGAATATTAGAGCATTCAAAACCAATAGGAAAAGGAGTGAAGCAGTGCTCAAACCCAGAACAACATTGAGAGACAACAAGGAGAACTCATCTCACTGGGGTATAAGAAAAGGGCACTGAAAAAAGTGGAACTCAGACCACATATAAAAGCAAACCTCCACATAGCAAGGAAAACAGGCTGCCTATTCACAGTACTCAAATTGAGACAAAGAGGGTGGAGTCCATTCCAAGTGCAATACCATGGTAGGACAGTAATTCCTCCATCCCAAGAATGGAGCAGCATAAAGATAAAATCAAGGGGAAAAATAACACACAAATTAGTAAAAGTTAAGAAAACATCTGACTCTAGAAAAAATAGTTTAACAAGAAAGATGACAAAAATAGAAGCTCAGAAGAGGGCCATAGTACAGAAAAGAAAATGTGAAAAAACACAACATAAAGTGTGAAATAATGTTAAGGCCAAAATGTTCCATGGAAGATATTTCAAAAAGGATAGAAAAAGAAATAATAATAAACTTAGAAGAAAATGTTTTTTTTAAATCCTAGAAAAAATCAAGAGCTTTGAATAAAAGCTGAAGAAAACATCCCTATTAAAAGAAAGGCAATACCTCAGGAAAATAACTACCTAAGAAAATACAGTAATAACTTGGTTTTCAATAATAATCTTTCCAAAAACAATCTGTGAAATCTGAAACAAATGAAAACCAGGCAATTATTTCCATATGAATCAAAAGAAATTCAATTAATTTGATCTAGACACTACAAAATACATACCAAAACACATTTAACAGAGAATAAATATAGGGTTTAATGCTAAAAACAATAAGAAATTAATATAAAATTAATAAAAAAATAATAAAAAAATAATGTAAAGAATAAATTAACATTTAACATCACATTTGCCTTTCTGAAGGCTTCTTGGTGTATGGAAGACAGAAAGGAGGGGAAAGAGAGATTATTATTTGGAAAGGAAATCCCCCTCCATAAAGACCTGTGGAAAGAAAGCAAGACTGACAATTGGTGGGGGAAGGGGCAACTGGGAGTGGCAGTTGGGTCTTGTAACTAGCACTTCCTTCCTACTGGGGTTTGACTTCCTTCCTGGTGTTGGAGGGGAGAGGAGCTCATTCAGCCCAGTCTGGAGTGGAGTACCTCTACTTTGTTCAGCTCGAAGACACAGGCTTCTGAAGGTTAGAATTGTTCTTGTTTGCTTGCTGTCTACTGCTAAGATTCTGAATTAGACAAAGCGAGGACTGATAGAGAGTAGACAGGAGTGGGAGAAGCCCTCCACTAGCCTATGAGGCCTGGCTTCAGCTCTGTAGCTGATAAAAACTCCAATCCCAACTGGTTATTAAACTTTATATTATTTGAATTCACAGTCAGATAAGTGGACTATCTTTTCTGTGCATAGAGGGAGCTGAACATCAGTTCAGTCATTCAACGACAAACAGTCCTTATCGGACCTTTGCTGCTTCCTCTTGGCAGGGGGCATCTCTCTCCTTTGCCTCACCGAGCAATATTCTCTCTCTCCCCTCTACTCCTCCATACCCTGCTACAAATCTCCCTTTATCCTCATTTTTTTTCCAATCCCCCCATCCTTTCCCAATAAATATTACATACCTTAGGTAAAAAGATACTGGAAAGACTTTGGAAAGAAGTTGATATATAGAGGAGTTGTTACCTTGATTATATACCTCTTCTCAGCTTAGATACTATAGTAGAATTTCTTCTTTACTGAGATGAGATAGCTCATTCCTAATGAGAGAGTTCATTCATTTTTGTATATTATCAGGAATATATTCTCCTCTGTATTATTTATCTTATCATTGTATGCTATATGTATAGATAAATGGATTTATTTGCTTTTCAAGACTTTTATTACTCACATTGAGCAGGAGAACATGTAGGTTGCCCTTTGTCTTCACAAAATTATTCCTTTTTATTTTTCTCCGTATATCTACTAACCTTAATTTTTCTAAGATTTTATTCACATTTCTTACTTCTTTCTTATTTATTTTTTGGTTTGATATATCTAGAACTGATAGAGGAAGTTTGATGTCTCCCACTAGTATAGTTTTACTATCTATTTCCTCCTTAAGCTCTATTAGTTTTTTCTTTAAAAATCTGGATGCTATACCACCTGTGCATAATGTTGAGTACTGATAATTCTTCATTGTCAATACTACCTTTTATTAGGATGTAATACCTTCCTTATCTCTTTTAATCAGATCTATTTTTACTTTGGTTTTGCCAGATATCATGATTGAGACTCCTGCCTTCTTTTTCTCAGTTGATGCATAATAAAATTTGCTTCTTACCTTTACTATATGCGGGTCTACCTGCCTCATGTGTGCTTCTTGTAAACAACGAATAGTAGGATTTTGATTTCTAATCCACTCTGTTATCTGCTTCTGTTTTATGGGTGAGTTCATTCCATTGACATTAAGACTTATGATTACTGCCTGTGCATTCCCCATTATTTTGATTTCCTCTTTTAGTCCTGACCTTTCTTCTTTCACTATTCCTTTCTAAACCAGTGTTTTGCCTTTTAGTCAGTCTCCCTTTTCCCCACCTTTATTTTACTTTCCTTCATCCCCCCTTCTTATTCCTCTCTTCTTTTTCTTTAAGGTTTATTGATTGCCCCCTTTTCTCCTCCATTTTAATACTCCCATCTCTACTCCCCACTTCATCATTCCCACTCAATTTCTCTGTAGGGTAACATAGAATTCTATACCCCAATAGATCTGACTGGTCTTTCTTCTTAGAACTGGTTCCACCGAGAGTAAGATTTAAGTATTAAATTTACCACTCTCTTTCTCTCCTTCTTATAGTAGTATTCTTCACCCACCCACACACCATGTACCTCTTTATATGGTATAATTTATCCTATTTTTCTTCTTCTTTCAAGTTTCTCTTAGTATTTCCTCTATTCCCCCCCCCCCTGCTTTTTCATATAATCTTAAACAGCTTAGTACCACAGCCCATTGCAAAGATTAAAATTTAGGGAGACTATAGCAGGTAGAAATTAGTTTCTCTCTGCAAGGAGTATTATATTTTTTAGGGGTTTATTAAGGATTAAGGATTAGAGAATATACAAGTAAGAAACATGTGCCTAGGCCAGAGGCCTAGACAAAATAACCTCACATCACGGAAGAGACGTATCTGCTCCAAAACGGAAGTCCAAAAGAGAGCCACAAAAACCTTTGCCACCAGCTTAAATCCTTCCTCGATCTCGGCCCACCTCAGAATTCCCGTGAGATTACATAGTATTTTGGGGAAGTGGAGCAAAGGCTTGTGGGGATTGTAGTCCTGTATTCAAGTCTATTTTTTACAGCATAACTATGAATAATTCTTCTATCTACTATAATAATAAAAATAATTTTAAGAGTTACAGATATCATTTTTCTATAAAAAAATATAATCAATTTATCTTTACTGAAACCCTTAGTTTTTCCCCCCTCTTTCTTGTTTAGCTTTTTATTGATCTCTTGAATTTTATATTTGGATATTGAAATTTTCATTTAGTTCTGGTATTTTCTTTACAAATGC
This sequence comes from Monodelphis domestica, assembly GCF_027887165.1. NCBI lineage: Eukaryota > Metazoa > Chordata > Mammalia > Didelphimorphia > Didelphidae > Monodelphis > Monodelphis domestica. Next base: position 153,498,113 of record NC_077232.1, read on the forward strand.
TTGAACATCTGTTTGGTTAAATGTCCATACTTTAACCTGAAAGTATATAATCAGTTTCAATAGCTAGGTAATTCTTGGTTGTAGACAGAATTCTCTTGCCTTCCTGAATATTATATTCATTCCAAGCCCTGTGATCTTTTAGTATGGATGCTGCCAGATCCTGTATAAACCTGACTGGGACTCCTCAATATCTGAATTGTATCTTTCTGGCTGCTTGGAATATTTTTTTCCTTAGCCTGAAACCTCTTGAATTTGTCAATTACATTCCTAGGGACTGCCTTTTGAGGATATAATGTAGCGGGTGATCTAGGGACTCTTTCAATGTCCTTTTTTGACTTCTTGTTCAAGAATATCAGAACAGTTTTCTTGGATAATTTCTTATAATATGATATCAAGGCTTTCATTTTTTCCAAATTTTCAGGTAGACCAATGTCTCTCAAATTGGCTCTCCTGGAACTATTTTCTAGGTAAGTTGTCTTTTCAATGAGATATTTCATGTTTCCTTCTATTTTGTCATTCTTTTGATTTTGCTTCATTAATTCTTGCTGTTGCATGAGATCCTTGGCTGCTACTTGCTCAATTATTGTTTTTAAAGACGGATTTTCATCTATGATCTTTTGATTTTCCTTTTCAATTTGGTCTATCCTGATTTTCACAGCTTCTAGCAGGTCTCCAATTTGCTTATTATTTCATTTGATTTCTATACTTCCTTTTCCATATGACTGATTTTGTCTTTTAAACTGTAATTTTCTTTTTTGAATTACTTTCATTTCTTTTTCCCACTTTCTTCCCATTTTTCTTCTCTTTCTTAGTTCTTGAACTCCTTTTTGAGTTCCTTGAGAGCTTGTGACCAAATTTCCACTTTTTTGAAAGTTTGGATGTGTTTGTTTGTTTGTCACTCTCTGCTGTTTTTGTGTATTTTGCTCTTTTTCACCATAGAAATTATCCAGGGTCAAAAGCTTTTTCTACTGTTGCTTATTCCTTTTGCTACTTGTGGATTGTGCATCCAGTATGTTGGTGGGCATTGCTTTCTTAGTTTCTGTCTTGAAGGGCTCTGCCATGTAAGTATTATCCAGGCAGTTCTTATATTTTAAAGAGGTTTGCCCTGGGACTATTTTTCCAGTCCCAGTTTCTGAGGCCAGCCTTGCCTCTGACCAAGCTCTGCTCTCTGCTGCCCAGACTCTGTGCTCTTCAGCTTCGTTTCCCAGGTCTTGCTGCCAAGGCCTTGCATTGCCCTCAGTAATAAGTCTATGGTACCCTCAGCTAACTCCTGAGAATTTATAGCTTGCCAGGCCCTCACTCTAACTCTGATGTGGTAGTTGGTGTGGGGGAGGGGTGATTAGCTCATGCTTTGATAAGAGTAATTTTGCTCCCTTCTAGTGTGGAAATTCACAAACAATGCCTACCTTCAAGGCTGCACACTGTGGGAGAGCCCCTTTACTCATCTGATTTTGATTTTTGTCCATTTGAGACACTTTGTAATGATTGGTTGTGAAGAGAGTATGAGAGTTCCTGCTACTCTGAAGCCATCTTGCCTCTGTCTCTTTGTCTTCACAAAATTAGCATTAAGGTCAAATGGTCACACCAAAGAAATCTAAGGCAAGTAACAAAAACCGAGATAAAATTTTTCATGGAAAAAATCAACAAAAACCAAAACCAACAATAACTGATGTAAATGAAAACCAAGATATTACTGTACACACAAAAAACCCCAAAGAAGAAAATGGCTCTATAAAAAGTAGAACTGGACAAATGGAAGCCAAAATATTCAGGAGGCAGCAGGAAACAATAAAACACTTTTTTAAGAGAAGAAAAATTAAAATGTTTCACTTGAAAAACAACTTACCTAGAAAATGGATCCAATAGTGATAATCTAAGAATCATTGAATTGCCTGAAAGTCATGAACAAAAAAGAACCTGAATGCCACATTCAAAGAAGTTATCAGGGAAAACTTCCCTGATATTCATGAACAAAAAGAGGAAATAGAAATGGAAAGAATTACCTGATCATCTCCTGAAAGAAATTCTAAATTTAAAAATCCTATTTTAGCCAAATTTCAGAACCACAAAGCAAAGGAGAAAATACTATCAACAACCAGAAAAACTAAAACAATTCCAATAATGTGAAGTCAGATTTAGAAATATACAGGAGTTAGTAGCTTCTACATTAAAGATTCAGAAGGTCTAGAAGTCTTGAAGACAATTAGCATGGTGGTTCATCACCACTACTCACAAGGATTTTCTTATTCTGACTCAAAATGCCTATATATTTTAACTTATCCTCATCCTAGTACTGAACAAAATAGCCCTAATTTAGTTAACCTTTACCTGAACTTTTGTGATAAGTATTGAAATCACATTCTTTCCTTTGTTATCATTAATGTTGAAGTTATACAAGCTGATTTCTGTAAGGAAGCATTATTATTTTGTTTATAAAATTTTTATTAATATTGTTAGAATCTTGCTTTGTATGCTAGAGATTATTTAATGCAAAAGCATACTTTAGAGGTCAGACTTTCAGATGTTTCCGGGGAAGCTGGATGCCTGCAGTGAATTCTTGGCTCCCATTCAACTTTTATATCAATCTAATATTTTTGTTTTGGGTCCACAACTTTTAATATTTATGCCTACATCTCAATTGACCTTAATTGTGTAAAAAATAAACTCGAATCCAGGACTTCAATCCCCAGAATTACTTGCTCCACTTCCCCAGAATGATTTGTAATATCACTGAATTCTCACCTGGGCCCAGAGCGAGATAGGGTATTTAAACCTGGTTGTGAATAGGCTCACTCTCTTTTGGACTTCCGTTTTGGAGCAGATGCAGCTCTTTTCATAATGTAGGTGAGGTTGTCTAGGCCCCTGGACCTAGACACGTTCTTTCTTATCCTGTATTTTCTTTAATCCTTAATCTTTAATAAACCTCATAAAAATATAATACTCCTTGCAGAGAGAAACTAATTTCTACCTGCCTCAGTTTCCCAAAATTTTAATCTTTATAATTGGTATGTGAATATTTACTGATATATATTTTAAAGGATTTTTCAGATTACATGTCAATATAATTAAAAAATAATTTTATGACATTTTGCAGTCCATATTAATTATATACATCTTAAGGAACCTTTTATGGAAACTCCCCTTTCAACCAAAATAACTAAACTGCTGTTTGAAGTTCCTATGCTAGGCCTTCCTGAAACTGGACATAATATAAAACTCTCAAAGATTCAGGAGAGACTCTTCTTCCAATTTTCATCTACTACCAAATGACCAAATAAGTTTCTAAAACTTTTTTTTTTAGAATATTGTACACAGTAACGACAATTATGTATGCTGATCCATTGTAAATGACTATTGCGAGCATTGCAAAATCCAATATGACTCCAAGGGACACATGACAAAAATGATATCCACCTCTAGAGAAGCAATTGAAAAAATCTGAATACATACTGAAGCATACCATCCTTCATTTTATTTCCTTCATGAATTTTCCCCAGTGTAAGATAAATATATATAATCTTCTTTTACAGTACAACAAACATGGAAATTTATACTGTATAACTCAAATATAAACTATATCATATTGACTTCCATTTTCAGGAGGGGGAAAAGATAGGAGGAAGAGAACATGGATCACAGTATGTCAGAAAATCATTATTTTTTAAATTGCATAGATATAATCTAAGAAAATAATTAAAATAAAAGAATTAACAGCAAAAATCTGGAAAAAAAATTTTGAATTCCATATTACATATTGATACAAATTTTAATAATCATTTTGAATACACTGTGATCCATGTTCTCTTCCTCCATTCTTTACCTCTCTCCACAAGAAGACAAGTAATATGTTATAGGTTGAACTATTATCAAACAATGCATATTTCTGAGTTTGTCATGTAAAAAGAAGATATTGCTTACACAAGAGAACAATTCATGGAGGGAATAAAATAAAGAATATTATGCTTCAATCTGCATTTATACTGAGGTCAGTTCCTTCTGTGGTAGAAGATAGCCTTTTTGAGTTATCTTGAGTCTTTTTGAGTTATTTTGACCCTTGCATTGTTGATAGTAGTTAAGTCATTCATAGTTGATCATAATATACTATTGTTGTTCAGGTACAACATTCTCCAGGTTCTCATCTTTTCAATTTGTATCAATAAATTTAAGTAATTCAAGGTGCATGTGTATATATGTGTATGTGGTATGTGTGTGAGTTTATGATCATCTTCTCTGTCATTTCTTATATCAAAATAGTATTCTATTACAAAAATATGCCACAACTTTTTTGTCCATTCTCTAGTTGTTGGACATCCTTTCTATTTCTAGTTCTTTGTCAGCATTTTTTGTACAAGTAGGTCCTTTACCCATATCTTTGATCTCTTTTGGATGCAAATCATTAGTGTTGCTGGGTAAACACAGTTGGATGGCCCTTTGGTCTAGATTCCAAATTGCTCTCCAGAATCATCCATAGTGACATAGTGTCCCAATTTTTCCAAATCGACTCCAACATTTATCACTTTCCTTTTTTGTAATATTAACCAGTCTGATAGGTGTGAGGTGGTACCATAGAGTTGCTTTAATTTGCACATCTCTAATCTATAGTGATTTGGAGCTTTTTTATAGGACTAAAGAGAGATTTAATTTCTCCCTATTAGAATTGATTGTTCATATCCTCTGAAATACTTTGTATTTTTATAAATTTGAACTAATTCTCTATAAATTTGTGAAATGAGATCTTGGTCAAGACATTACTCTAATGATCCCCCCTTCCATCTACCCAAATTTGCTGTTTCTTTACTAACTTTTGTTGCATTGGTTTTGTTTATGAAAAATCTTTTTAATTTAATGTAGTCAAAATTATCTATTTTACATCTCATCATGTTTTCTACATATTTTTGGACACCAATTCTTTCCTTATGAATAGGTTTAAGAGGTAAACTACTTTATGTTCCCCTAATTTGTTCATTCATTATTCCTAAATCATGTATCCATTTTGACTTTATCTTGGTATATAGTCTGAGGCACTGGTTTTGCCAATATTTTTTTTTTAGTATTTATGTTTAATTATATTTTTCAACTATATATAGAAATGACTTTTGACAACCATTTTCTGACATTTTTCAATTCATATTCTTTTTTCCTGCCTCCTCGTCTCCTTTTTAATGTGATAAATAGTCCTCCATATATTATTAGTGCTTTTATGAAAGACATATTTCCATATTCCCCATGTCATGACCAAAGACACATATCTATCACATATGCTATACAAAGCTATTAAAGGAAATAAAGTGAAAGGTGGTATGCTTTGGTCTGCAATCAGATTCCAATAGTTCCTTCTTTGGCTGTTACTTTTTTTTACCATGTGTACCTTGGGGTTATCTTAGAACCTTGTTTTGCTGATAATAATCTAGTTCTTCACATTTGATCATCATAGAGTATTTCTGTTAACATTCTGATAGTTCTGCTTCCTTCATTTTTCATCAGTTTATATAAAGTATTTACAGGTTTTTCTGAATTCATCTTGTTCCTTTTCTCCTATCTCTGATCTCTCCATATTATTTTCCCCATTTTTTCTCCTCTTTCTGTAATTTCAGCATTTCTCTGTTCACCAAAATTTTGACTTCTGATTACCTACCTCCTAAAGTTCATTCCCCTTTTTGTTTGCCCTTCTCCCATTTTGGTTTCCTTCCTTTTCTTACTTTCCTTTCAGGTAAGATAAATTTCAATGCCAATAGAGGGTGAATATTATTCTCATCTTGTACCAATTCTGATGAGAGGAATAGTAAAACATTATATGCCACTTCCTTCATCTTCCCTACCACTATTGAGTTATTAATACTTCTTGAGAGATAATTTGCACATGACTCTCTCTCCTTTTCTCTTTTCGCAGTATATTACTTTTTCTTATCCCTTGAATTAAAAAGATATAGATAAGTCAATTATATTCATCTTACTCCCTGCTCTCTGTCTATAGTCTTATAGGTATCTTAAGCATCTTAGCTATCACAATTTTATTAGTGATATAGTTAGTTTAACCCTATTGTTTCCCTTAATTGCATTAAAATATCTTAAATATCTTGTGTACTATAGTATCTTAAATGTTCTAGTTATCACATTACCATGAAAAGAATATAATCATGTCAATCTCATTGTTTCTCTTGATTGCTTTAAGTACATTAAGAACTTTAGGTGTATTTTATACTACTGAAATCTTTAGTATCCTGATTCCCTTGAGTTTTTGTTTTGTTTTGTTTTACCATTTTAAGCTTCTTTGAATGTTGAATTTGAACATTGAATTTTCTTCTTACTCAAGTCATTTCATCAGGAATATCTAGCATACCTTTATGTCATTAAAATCCCATTATTTCCAGAGAAGTATTATGCTCAGTTTTACAGAGAAAGTGATTTTTAGTTGTTGGTCTAGATCCTTTTCCTAAAGATATCATATTCTATACATTTTTATCATTTAATGTATAAATTGTTAAATCCGGTGTGATTCTAATTGTGGTTCCATAATATTGGATTTTTTTTTTGCCCAATTGTGGTATTTTCTCCTTGACTTGGGAGTGTTGAGAATTTAGTTATAATAGTCCTGGGATTTTTAAATTTAGATTCATTTCATGAGATGATCAGTGGATTCTTTCAAATTCTATTTTCTCCTATTTATGAATTCAATACAGCTTTCTTTAGTAACTTTTTTTTGATATAGGGTCCAAGTTCTTTTTTTTTTTTTACAATGACTTTCAGGCAATCCTATTTCAAAAGTCACTTTTTTTCCCCATTGAGATATTTCTTTTTTCTTTTTTTCATTAATTGTGTGAATTTAAAAAAAATGTTTTCTGCTCTCTCATGAAGTTGTTAGCTTCCAATTGTCCAATTCTAATTTTTAGGAAGCTATTTTCTTCTTTGAGGCTTTGTATATCCTGTCTGTGAAAATGGAGATTTGAACCCCAGACTTCAATTCCCAGAAGTCCTTGGTAGCTCTCAGAGTTCCCTGTAATCCCACTGAGATCCTCACCTGGGCGAGATCAAAATTTTTTCATTTAAACTGTCTGTAAAGCCTACTGAGGTCTCTTCCTGTACTCAGAGATTGCAAGGAGGTAGTAAGTGAAATTTAGTGGGCCTTTTGGCCCTCCTAGGCACATGCTTTTTTATTTTGCATTTTCTTTATTTTTTAATCTTTAATAAACCTCATAAAATATAATACCTTTATCAGAGATACTAAAATTTTAATCTTACCATGTCTTGGGGAGTTATTTTCTTTTTTGAGCTATTATATTTCCTTTTTTAGGAATTTGATTTCTTCAGTTATTTTTTGTGTTTTTTTTTTCTATAATTTCCCTCATAATTTTCTTTTTTTAATTTTTCTCCCAAGGTTCTTGTTGCTTTTCTTTCCTCTCTTGTGGCTCTTCTAGGGGTTCATTTTGGGATTGACATCCTTTACATTTTCCCTTGAGGCTTCACAGGTTTTGGTTTTTGTATTGTTCTCTTCTGATCTTGTATTTTTGTAATCTCTCTTGTTGAGATAAATATACATATATATATATATGTGTGTGTGTGTGTGTGTGTGTGTGTGTGTGTCTGTGTCTCTGTGTGTATACACAGACACACACACACACTTATGTCAGGCTTTTTTCTCTGTCTTTTACTCATTCGAGGGTTCCCCTCCCCTTGGATTTGTTAATATATTGAAGCTTAGCTCTGTTCTTACTGTATGGAGAGCAATGTCCTGTGCTTATATGGTGCCTGGTGTCAGCTCAGCTGTCTCAGTCTCAGACTGAGTAGTCTCTAGAGACAACTTGGTTGTGCTGTGGTGTGAAGATTTATAGCTGTTCAATTCAAATGGCTATGGTTAAGTTCTAACCAGTCCCACTAAGGCTTGACCTTTTAAGGTTGATTTCCTACCACTGTTGTCTAAGCTAGGTAATGCCCAGCCTCTGTTCACACTGGACTACATAAGGGTGCCGTCCTCCACTGCTGCTTTTTAAAATTTCATTGATTTCCTCTCTTACCCTGCTGAGCCTGACCTGAGTTGTTTTTCTCATTCTCCTGCTCCTTGCAATATATTTTGTTTAGGTCTTGTTGGTGCATTTTCAGCATTCCATCCTTGTATCCCTGTGAGATGAGCTGTCTTAGTTGTCTCTCAGTGTTGTTCTGGATTGAAGTACTGCTACCCCCTTTTTTCTCCTGGTCTTGCTGTTCCTGGTCTTTTGAGGATTGTTAGTGAGCTTTGCATGTTTCTTACTTTGCTATCTTGGCCTGGTATGCTATTGCCAACACAGACTCAGTAGCTAAAACTACAGTGCCACCTAGGTGAAATCTTTCAACTCTTGCCTTTACTCTTTAACCCTTCATCTGCCATGGATAGTCCAGAACATATCAAAGATGCTTCACTATTCACATGACATAGTTAAGATGAGACTCAGCACAGCTCTTTTTTCCAGTGAGATGACAGGTCATTTGACTATGCCATGAGCTTGAAGTCAAATTTTCTATCTGTGTGTTTTTTCTTACCACTGACAATTATTGTGAGAAGTAATGGGGATCTCAATGGATGTCCCTAAATTAATACAAAGGTTCTCCCAAATTAAAAAAAAAACTGAATGGATTTCTTTGATTAGTATTGAACATAGGTGGGTCCAACCGACAAAAGATCAAATTGAACATGGTGTGGAAACCTGGTGACTGACCCTTGGATTCAAGTACTTGTATTGGGAGAGTTAAAACTGAGAAGTCTATGTTTCCAAAAAATCAAAGGGTTGCATTTCACCTTAGCTCAGGGAAAAACTTAGACAGGGTAAGAATTATCCCAGGCCTTTCTAATCTTCAAAAAAGCATTCCTTTTGTCTTGAATATTCACAGATTTGGTAATCTGAAAAAATCAATTTAAAATTAAGCTAGTAGTCAATTAATAGAGCTCACTTTTTCTTTCTTTTTTGTCTTTTTCTTCAACTCTGCTTTATATCTGTTCTATGACTGGTCAGTAACTGCCCCAATATCCTGTTGAAAATGGGAATTAGTTTTACACTCATAGGATAACTCTAAGTTAGTAAGGAAATCTTGTATTGATGTTATAATGAGTTAGACTTTCACAGAAGTTTTCAATTCCATAGCTCTTGAGTACACATTGTGTCTTATTTACTTGGGAAAGTTTTCAAGGGGAACACCTAGTTTCCTATAAAGATTATGGTAATAAGGGAGAGTAGATGGATAAGGAATTATCTCCCAACTATCTGTAATATTAATCTAGGACATTTTTTTACTGAACTTTTTATTAGACTTTTGTAGGAGTTACTAAGAAAAATTGTTAAGATTATGTCTTTATCTTTGCTTTTGCAATCCTGGGTAGATTGGAGATTACAGAGATAAAGACAAAGAATTTTTTTTCTCCTGGTTTGTATAAATTCATGACATAGTGAAACAATTAGACATGAAATTTGTAAGAAATTAATTTCTTTACTGTAATTTACAAAATAATAGTTTTAAAGGTTTTTGTAAATGCTAAACTAATTTAGTGGATTTGTTGGAAGTTTACAGCTACAATTAAACTAAGATTAAGATTATAGGAAAATAGCACATTTCTCTTTCTCCTTCCTGGAGGTTTATATATATATATTTAAGTAGAAAGTGATTTCATGGAAGAAAGAATAAATAAAATTGATGTTAGTTTTCAATTAATCAACACAAGTTAGTGTTGTTGTTGCTGTTGTTGTTTTTAGGTTAATATGTGGCTAAGTCCCCTAAAAATGTAATATGTAATTCAAGAAGTGAAAAAATGGCAATTAATTGGTCTTGTAAAGGTAAGCTAAATGAGAGAAAGTAATGGAAATGTTAGACCAGTATGTGACTGAAGATGAGAAGAAATACACATCAGAAAAGTGGTGAAGGTAAAGTGATACTAGATTAAATAGTAAAAAGAAAGATGCAGTTAAAAACAAAACAAAGCAAAACAACTTTACCTTCTGTCTTAGAATCAGTACTGTGTTTTGGTTCCAAGATACAAAAGTGGTAAGGGCTAAAGACCCCCCCCAGGTGAAAACCTGAGTGTCAGCTAATTGGGTTGTTGTTCCCCCAAGGTGAGGGGGATTTGAAACAGATTCCCCATGTGAGGCCTCAGGGTCCTGCCCCCAAGATTAAAAATGTCTGTGTTCTATTTGTTTTAAGGGGAAAAAAAGATTGAAAAATATTTAAACTTACCTTTGTCTAGCAGTTGTGAATTATAGAACCAGCTATACAAGGCTGACTTGAGATTATTACAGAGTGAAGTAAAATTTAAAAAAATTGAGGGTACTCGTCACAATCTTCATGGATTGCCAGAAAATATAAGGGTTAAAATTAATGTTTGGACTAAATATATAACAATGTTGTTGCCAAAAATATATTACTCAATTCAGAATGACTTTTTATGGTAATTTATTTACAAAAGGAGAAAGAGAGAAAGTAAGGGAAATTAGAGAGTGATAGTAGATAATTACTCCAACCTGGTCTGAACCAAGAAGGGATTCAGAGGCCCCAGCAAGGGTGGGGGGAGCAGAGGTAAATTACTAGCCATGAGGCCCCCTCCAAGATGAAGGGCCTCTCCAAAAGCTAGTACTTCCAAAAATGTCAGGAAAAGGAGTCAGCCTTTTAACTCAGCCACACAGTAGACCTAAAGGAAGATCCAAGTCTGAGGTCCATTAAACAGATCCTCCACCAATCTTGAAAATGCTCAAGGAACTGTGAAGAACTGTGTATAACTCCTCAACAGGACGCTGCAACTGTTTTTTAAAAGACTCTTCTTTTCATCACTTTCTGTGAATTCCTTCCATTTTACATAGGCCAATTGTAGCTTTAACTTTGCTTAGGACTACCCAGGGGGACAGTCAATCATTTCTGATTTGTCACCCACTATAGCACATGTGGGTCACAGACCTTCCCCCACTTAAGGATTAGTGGGGTGTATGCACTTCAAGTGATTAAATCTAAAAATAGTTAGGGGGAGTTAATTCCATCTTCACAAGAAATAGATTATTGTTTGGGGGGGGGGAGAAATCTCCACAGTTCTTTTGTTCTTCATCTGTGATATTTTATTCTATTTGGGAAGGGTCATAAAATATCATCAACTTTGTTGATAATATGTTGTGAAATTCTCAACTAATACAGTAATTTGAGAAGCCAAGACTATTCTCAGTCTAAATGGGGGCCTTACAAGTTTGATAATAGTAAAGAAGGATTTTTCTGATAGATTGTTTGGACATCACTTATGAAAACTAAAAAATTGTACTCAGAAGGGTACATTATATATTTGAATTAACTAAATACCAATATACTTTATATTTAAATATTTAATTTTTGCCTTAGGGATGAATAGGTAATACAGATATCTGTTGGTCTGGAGGCTTACAGTAGCCAGGATTTTCCTGCGGTTTTGAGTAAACTTTTTATGTAATCACTGTTCTAGTGAGACTGCAGAATTTATTTTAATTCCAAATGATTAATTTCTGCCCCAGGATACATTTAAATGAGAAAGAAAAAAATAAAATAAGGTCTTATCCATACATCTTGTGCATGTTTATTCTTAAATGTTACTGCAAAGTCATGAGAGAAGTAATAATAGAATTTTGATTAGTAAAATTGTTCATTTTTTTGTGGTGTGTGTGAATTTCCATTTGTGGTGGTCCACATTCCAATTGTGGTGAAATTCCATGGAACTGTAATTTGTTATTGTGCTGAGTTTTGATTACATGTACAATTGTTTTAATTGCCATTAAATCAATAGTATATCATTAAAAAGAAATTTGATGTGCTATTCAAAGGGTGGGTGGTCTGAAAACTGCTACAAGTACAATTAATGCCTGGCAAGTTTGATCCATTTAGCATAGTTTCCCCTTTGTTCAATGGCATTTCTGAACAGAAAAACTTCCCTGGTATTTAGTACTGAATATGGCTTTGATACCATGTGAATAATGTAGAACTTTGGTGCATGGTTGACTGTTAGTAATGAATTTTACCTGGAATAAAAGGGAGATATTCCCCAGTAATGCCTGTATGAGGTTAGTCTATGCTATTGATAGAGTGATCTGGATATTGTCCTTATCTGATCAGAGACTCCAGCCACAGATGGAGACTCAGCACTATAGGTAGGGGAGGGGTCCTGGGACCTTCCTACCTTTTTCTGTTGATGGAAAATTTATATAATAATGGCAGATGAAACTTTAAAAAATGTCATTATAATATTAAATCTATTAATTATTAGAAAACTATAGAAACATCTCTGATTTAATATAACATAATAGGATGTAAGTATGGAATATCTTACTATTTTAATTTGAATTAGGGTAAAATTCCTGTCCAAGGGAACCAGGTAAATGAGTTGTTTTTAAAGATGGCAGAGTAGAAAGAGGGAACCTTGAAACCACCACAAGAATCCCCTCCAACCATTCTTAAAATAGCACAAAACAAATATAGGAGTGAAAGAAGCAAGAAGGAGGCAGTGAAGTAACTTTCATGAAGAGAACAAATTGAAAGTCAGGCAGAAACTATCTGGGGCCCCACTTCACATCTATTGTTGTAAGTTCTTCTACCACTATTTGCTCAGGGAGGATCTCAGGATCTAAAAGTCAGCTTTAACTTGGGTTCCAAACCTGGGACAGCAGATACAGGGTGAGAGTGTGTAGTGATATTTTAATCTTGGTTAGAGAGGATTCTCAAGATGACACAGAGCTATTCTGGATTACTTTGTCATTTTGACTTCACCCCCAGAAAATCTGTTGCAGGTTCTTAACCTGTGCCTAAGTAAATATACAAACCATGAGACCCTGCCTGGGCCAATAGTGGTACAATCTAACATAGACCCCCTAATGTTTCAAGCAAACTTGCAATGAGGTCTGGAATTCTAACCCAGGGGAGTATGTGCTGCCATAGCTTAATCTCTGTTGGTCCAGAGTGAGGCCAGGAGTCTCACCCTGGTTTTGTGTTAAGGAACACAGTTTGGGGCAATTGGTAAACCCAGAACTGGGGCCCCAGTCCCTGAAAGATGCAGTACTCAGGATTCTGGCTTGGGAGCCTGACTAACCCTTGCCAATGTTCAAGGTGAAGCCCCAGGACAGGGAAGTCTACTGAGAGCTGTGAACCTTACCTGATCAATCTCAGAATGAGAACAAAAGCCTATGCCAAAGGTTGATGCTAGAATTTCAGCCATCAGCAGTCTCAGGAGATAATTGAAATAGAAGTGTGAGTTGGCTCTCAGAGCTCCAAGCCCATAGGCCATCATACCAATTTGGAAAAACTGAAACATGCAGAAACCAAGAAAAGAGACTAATGGTAGAATCAAAGAAGAAATGAAGTTTAAGAGCATAACACACTTCTAGGGAACAGAGCCTACCTTTACAATAAAAGCTGAAGTCAAGAAAAAGGTTGGGAAAATGAACAAACAAACAAAAAAAACACCTACCCATATATAATTTTCATGGAGACAAAGAGCAAGAAACAGACACAGAAAAGAACAGTGCAAGCAAAGCAAACACATTCAAAGTGCTAAAGAAAAGTATGAATTGGACTCAGATTCTGGAAGAGCACAAAAAGGATTTCAAAAATCAATTAAGAGAGGTAGAAGGAAAATAGGGAGAGGAAATGAAATGGGTCAAATGAAAAAAGAGGCTTAAAAGCTGACAAGAAAAATTATTCATAAAAATTAGAATTGGGTCACTAGAAGCATTTAATAACCTTATGAGACATCAAGAATCACTAAAATAAAATTAAAAAATGAAAAAAGGTGAAAATATGAAACACCTAATTAAAAAAGCAATTGATCTGGAAAATAGATCGAGGAGAAACAATACAAGAATTATTGGGCTACCTGAAAGCCATCATAAAAAAAAACGAAGAAAAGAAAAGACAAAACACAGCCTGAATATCATAATACAAGAAATTATCAAAGAAAACTCTCCAGATATACTTGAAGAAGAGGATAAAATAGTAATTGAACGAAGCCACAGTTCACCTACAGAAATAAATTCTTAAATTACATTTCCCAAGAGTATAATAACTAAATTAAAGAGCCACTAAGCCAAGGAGAAAAAATGCAAGCAGCCCAAAAGAAATAATCAAAATACCATGGAACTCCAATCAGGATCATACAGGAGTTAGCAGCTTCCTCATGAAAGATTTGGAAGTCATGGAAATGATATTCTAGAAGGCAAAAGATAAAGGTTTACAACCTGTAGTTACCTATACAGCAAAAACTAGAATATTCTTTCAGGGAGAAAAATTAGTATTTCATAAAATAGAAGATTTCTAGGTATTCCTTTTTTGTTGTTGCTGTTGCTTTGTTTTTGTTTGCTGTTATTGTTGTTTTTGTTGGGTTTTTTAAGATTTTTGGAAAATTGTATTTAGTTAATTTAGAATATTTTTCCATGGTTATTAGATTCATGTTATTTCCCTCCCCTCCCCCAAACCAGCTTCTGTACCTGATGCACAATTCCATTGGTTTTTACATGTGTCATTGATCAAGACCTATTTCCATATTATTGATATTTGCACTAGGTTGATCATTTAGAGTCTATATCTCCATCATTTCCCCATTAATTCATGTGCAAGCAGTTGTTTTTCTTCTGTTTCTATTCCCACAGTTCTTCCTTTGAATGTGGATATTGTTCTTTTTCATAAGTCCCTCAGAATTGTCCTGGATCATTGCATTGCTGCTAGTAGAGAAATCCATTACATTTTTGTATCAGTGTCTCTGTATAATGTTCTCCTGGTTCTACTCCTTTCACTCTGCATCAATTCTTGGAGGTCATTCTAATTCACATGTAATTCCTCCAGTTCATTTTTCCTTTGAGCACAATAGTATTCCATCACCAACAGATACCACAATTTGTTCAGTCACACCCCATTTGAAGGGTATCCCTTCATTTTCCAATTTTTGCCAACACAAAGAGCATAGCAATAAATATTCTTATACAATCATTTTCCCTAGTGTCTCTTTGGAGTACAAACCCAGCAGTGATATGGCTGGATCAAAGGGCAGGCAGAATTTTAGCTTCCTTTGAGCACAGTTCCAAATTGCCATCCAGAATGGTTGGATCAATTTACAACTCTACCAACACTGTATTAATGTCCCAATTTTTCCACACCCCCACCAACATTTATTACTTTACTTTGCTGTCATGTTAATCAATCTGCTAGGTGTGAGGTGATAACTCAGAGTGGTTTTAATTTATATTTCTCTGATTATGAGAGATTTAGAACACCTTTTCATGTGCTTATTAATAATTTTGATTTCTTTTTCTAAAAATTGCCCATTTGTGCCCTTTGCCCATTTATCAATTGGGGAATGGCTTAATTTTTTGTACAATTGATTTAGCTTCTTATAAATTTGAGTAATTAGACCTTTGCCAGAGGTTTTTGTTATAAAGATTTTTTTCCAATTTGTTGCTTCCCTTCTAATTTTGGTTACATCGGTTTGGTTTGTATAAAACCTTTTTAATTTAATGTAATCAAAATTGTTTATTTTATATTTTATAATTTTTTCTAACTCTTGCTTGGTCTTAAAGTTCTTCCTTTCCCAAATATCTGACAAGTATGCTATTCCATGTTCACCTAATTTACTTATAGCTTGCTTCTTTATATTCTAGTCATTCATCCATTCTGAATTGTTATCTTGGTATAGGGTATGAGATGTTGATCTAAACCCAATCTCTCCCATACTGTTTTTCAATTATCTCAGCAGTTTTAGTCAGATGGTGGATTTTTGTCCCAAAAGATGGGATCTTTGGGTTTATCATAGACTGTCTTGCTGAGATCAATTACCTCAAGACTATTCCACTGATCTTCCCTTCTCTATCTTAGCCAGTACCATATTCTTTTGATGACCACTGCTTTACAGTACAGTTTAAAATATGGTACTGCTAGGTCACCTTCCTTCACATTAATTTCATTATTTTTCATGATATTCTTGATCTTTTGTTCTTCCAAATGAACTTTGTTATGTTTCTTTCTAATTCAGTAATTTTTTTCTTGGTAGTTTAATAAGTATGGCACTAAATAAGTAAATTATTTTGGGTAGGATTGTCATTTTTATTATATTAGCTCATCCTACCCACAAGCAATTAATGTTTTTTTCTAATTATTTGGATCTAGTTTTAATTGTGTAGAAAGTGTTTTGAAGTTGTGTCTATATAGTTCCTGTGTTTGTCTTGGCAAATAGATTCCTAAGTATATTATACTGTCTGGGGTAATTTTAATGGAATTTCTCTTTCTAACACTTGCTGCTGACATGTGTTGGAAATATCTAGAAATGTTTATGACTGATGTGGGTTTATTTTGTACCCTGCAACTTTGCTAAAGTTGTTGATTATTTCGATTAGCTTTTTGGTTGAATCTCTAGGATTCTTTAAGTCGACCATTATATCATCTGCAAAGAATAGTAGCTTGTTCTCCTCATTACCTATTTTAATATCTTCAATTTTTTTCTTCTCTAATTGCTACTGCTAGTTTTTCTAGAACAATGTTAAACAATAGAGTTGATAATGGGCATCCTTGTTTCATTCCTGATCTTATTGGGAATGATTGTAATTTATCCCCATTGCAGATGATGCTTGCTGATGGTTTTAGATATATACTGTTCCTGATTTTTAGGAGAGGCCCTTCTTTTCCTATACTTTCTAGTGTTTTAAATAAGAATGAGTGTTGTATTTTGTCAAAGGCTTTTTCTGAATCTATTGAGATAATCATGTGATTTTTGCTGGTTTGCTTCTTGATGTGGTTAATTATGTGTATGGTTTTCATAATATTCAACCAACTTTGCATTTCTGGTTTAAATCCCACCTGTTCATAATGAATAACCCTTGTGATAATTTTCTAGAGTCTTATTGCTAGTATTGTATTTACATTTTTGCATTTATTTTCACTAAGGAGATTGGTCTGTAGTTTTCTTTCTCTGTTTTTGATCTACCTGGCTTAGGAATTAGTACCATATTTGTGCCATAAAAGGGATTTGATAGAATTCTTTCTTTGCTTATTCTGTCAAATACTTTTTTATGATTTTTGGGATTTGGGGATGTTTGATAGAATTCATTTGTGTATCCATCTGGCCCTGGAGATTTTTTCTTAGGCAGTTCTTTGATAGCTTGCTCAATTTCTTTTTCTCATATGGGTTTCTTTAGGTATTCTATTTCTTTTTCTGTTAATCTACACAATTTATTTTTTTTTGTAAATATTTATCCATATCACCTAGATTGTCATATTTATTGCCACATCATTGGACAAACCAGTTTTTAATGATTACCTTAATTTCCTCTTCATTAGGGGTGAGGTCTCCCTTTTCATCTTTAATCCTGGTTTTCTTCTTTCCTTTTTTAAATTAGATTGACCAGTACTTTGTTTTGTTTGTGTTTTTCAAAGTACCAGCTTCTAGTCTTATTTATTAATTCATTAGTTCTTTTACTCTTATTTTATTAATTTTTCCTTTAATTTTAAGATTTTTAATTTAGTTTTCATCTGGGAATTTTTAATTTATTCACTTTCTAGATTTTTCAATTTGCATTTCCAATTTATTGACCTCTATCCTCCCTAATTTGTTACTATATACACTCAAGGATAAAAATTTCCCCCTGAGTACTGTTTTGGCTGCATCCCATAGATTTTGAAAGGATGTCTCATCACTACCATTTTCTTCAATGAAATTATTGTTTCTATGATTTGTTCTTTAACTAACCAATTCTGTAATGTCATATTATTTAATTTCCAATTATTTTTGATTTGCCTCTCCATATGTCCTTACTAATTGTTATTTTTATTGCATTATGATCTGAAAAGTTTGCATTTATTATTTCTGATCTTTTGTACTTGTTTGCCATATTTTATGCCCTAGTATATGGTCAATTTTTGTGAATGTACCATGTGCTGCTGAAAAGAAGGTGTATCAAATGACCAAATAATTATTTTATAGAACTAGGAAAAAAATAACAGAATTCATGTGGAAGAACAAAAGTGAAGGAAAAGCTTAGCAGTACCAAATCTCAAACTGCACTATAAAGCAACAATCATCAATATAATCTAGTACAGATTAAGAAATAGAATGGCAAATCAATGGAATATATTAGATCCACAAAATACAGGGGTAAATGATCTTACCAATCTATCATTTGACAAACCTAAAAATACCAGCTTTTGGAAGAAAAATTCATTCTTAAAAAAAAAACTGCTATGGAAAATTATAACAACAGTATGACAGAAGTGAGGTATAGATTAATAATTCACACAATATTCCAAAATAAGGTCAAAATGGGCATATGATTTAAATATAATAAGTGATAACATAAATAAATTAAAGGAACACAGAGTAATTTACCTGGGAGATCTTTAGGGAAGGGAGGAATTTATGACCAATAGAGAGATAGGGAGCAATATAAGTTGTAAAATAATAATTTTGATTATTTTATATTTAAAAACTTTTGTATAAACAAAACTAATCTAAACAAAATTAGAAGGGTAACAACAAACTGGGGAAAGCATTTATAACAAAATCTCTGATAAAGGTCTAATTTCACAAATTTATGTAGAACTAAGTCAAATTTATAATAGTAGAAGCCATTCTCCAATTGACAATGGTCAAAGGATATGAATGAGCTATTTTTCAGATGAAGAAATCAAAGTCATCAATAATCATATGAAAAATGCTCTAAATCATTCTTTATTAGAGAGATGAAAATAAAAATATCACTGAGGTCCCATCTCACACCTATCAGATTGGCCAATAGGGCAGTAAAGGAAAGTGATAAATGTTGGAGAGGATGTGGCAAAATTCATGTTAATGGAGTTTTGAACTGATCCAATATGAAAGTGTGTTTTACATGACAGCTTTTTAAATTAAATTAAATTAAATTTGAAAAAAAAAGAAAATTACCAATCCTACAAGTTACAAATTTATAAATTATTTCATTTATTTTTCCAGATTATATGTTGATATAATTTATTTTTTCCCTTTTTTTCAAAAACCTAACTTTCTGTCTTAAAATCTATACTGTGTATTGGTTCCAAGGCAGGAGAGCAGTAAGGACTAGGAAGTAGGGGTTAAGTGATTTTTCCAGGGTGACACAGCTGGGAAGTGACTGAGGCCAGATTAGACAAACACACACACACACACACACACACACACACACACAAACACAGACACATTCACGTGTGCACACCCATAAAAATAAGAAAAAAATAAGGAAAAAAAAAGTATGCTATTATTTTCATTCAGACTGAATCAATTCTTTTTCTGGAGGTACATAATAGGTTTTTATCAGAAATCCTTTGGAATTGTCTTGGAGCATTTGAAGGTCTAAGTCATTCACTTTTACTATGTACAATATTGATTATTTTACTGTGTACATGTTCTGGTTCTAATTTCCATTTCCATTAGTTCATGTAAGGCTTTCTAGGTTTTTCCTTCTTGTAATAACTTGTAGCACAATAGTATTCCATCACAATATCTTCTATTCAGCTCTGGTCTTTTCATAATCATGCCTAAAACTCCTCTATTTCATTAAATATCCATTTTCTTCCTTAATTATTATAATCAATTTTTTTTTATGTTTTGTTGGACATTGGTTGTGACTCTAGCTCCACTTTAAGAATTTTTTTTTCCTTTTTTCTTTTGGTCCCTTTTCTCTTTTGTTATGTATTTTGTATTTGTTTTGAGTACAAGTGAACATTGTTTTTTGCCTTGCTTCTGCTTCATAGGCACCTTAAGTTACATTTTAGTTGGTATTTGGTTTAAGTAGGAATTTGGTTAGGTAGGAATTTTGTTTAGGGAATTAGATAGGAAATTAGCCTTGGTTTCAGGGGTTAAGCAAATGCATCATTGATTTACCACTGAAAATATAAAACAAGCAATTTGGTTTCCTGGGGTATACTGTGAGAGAACTTTTTTTCTCTTGTTTCTTCAGAGAAAGAACATTTTTAAAATACCTGTTTGGGTTAATTGCCAGACAAGAAATGTTCATCATAGAGGCAAAGCAGCAGTGTAAAGCATTATTGTCTTAGAGCAAGAATTGTCAAAACTGCTCCATCTTTTCTGTCCTTAAGTGAAGGCATTGGGGCAAACTGTCCATCAGGGACTTGGTAAAACCAAAAGGGAAGAATAACTGCATTACAAATTGTTTTATCTGAAAATTTATTAAGTGTCTGTGGGAACTGACTGGACCTGGTCACACTCATGTTCGTTTATCTGCCCTATGAGTTAAACAAACACATACACACACACACATGTAGTTTGACCACAAAAGAAGTCTGTAAAATTTCACATTGTTCTTAAGTAAACTATATAATCAGTTACATAATTGCCCAAACAATAGAATCTATAAGGACATTTAAGAAGTTTGCATCCAGCCAATATTAATATCATCAAAATGATTACTTTATTTAGGGGATGTGAATTTTAAAACTACTCCACCCTACTCAGGTCATACTTTAGAAGATCTGATTTAGCTATTTCCTGATTAGTAACAATAGAGATACTTGTTCTAACAGAATCAAGTCTTGGGAACTCTACATTTCTCCACACTACCTAGTTTAACAAGATCAGGAATGTCTGCACCATACACAAGGATAAAGTATCTAAGAAAATGGCCTTCAACAGACATGTGCAGAAACAGAGGACAGATCCCTAGACTGTCCCAAGTAAAGCTAAGCTAACATTGGTACAGATGAGACACAGGAAAGTGACACAAAACCATCTATATGGGGCATGTCACTTCCTCTCTTTGGCCTCTTTTCCCGGAGAGGTGTCTCTGACTGGCAGCATACTAAGCATTCCGACATCTTGGCGTGGTGGCAGCTATATTTCTGGGTTTTGGTGGTGAGTTTGCCCTTGAGCTAATTCAGGTTCAGGCATCTTGGCTGAGACCTCTTAGAGTTCAGGCTGATTCCTTCCTCTTTTACTCTCCAAAACCTTACCTTCTAGAGCCTCTAATCTTCCCTCCCAGCACAAGCCAGGTGGGAGAAATCCTACACCCTTCTCTTTTCCCTTCTTCTTAAATTCCTTTCCACTATATTAGTTAAATCATGATAAATTTCCAGACTGACTTGGATAATTTTTTTTTTATTATTTGGGATATCCATGGCGAGCAATAATTTGTAGTCGAGGAATACCTCCTCTTTTCTTTATTTGTATTTGCCTAAGATAAAGTTGTGGACTTACTTATCTTTGCTTCAGACAAAGATAAGGATTGACACCTTCGCCCATCTTGGGACCAAGGATGGAATGTAAACAAGAAGGCTGTGGGATAAAATTTATGAAGGGCTAATTGCGATTAGGTGGGCGCCTATCCCCTCCTCTGTCCCCTTCCCCTTTGTTTGTATTTGCATTAACGGAAGAATGTAGGCTGACCTTAGAACACCTGCCCATCCCTTGATCAAGATTAGGGTTTCTGGAATGTAGAGTTGTACATTCCTGTAGGTTTTTTGTCTAAGTAGTCTTTACCTATAAAAGTTCTGTGTGAAGCAAATAAAATTGGCACTATTTCTCTCTTTTCATATAGTGTCCATCTCTTCTTTTGTTACTCTTCATTTTTCGTTACCCCAAACAGGATGTCACAGGACTGGCCAACCCTGTGGATGAGTCTTGTAAGCCATAGAGTCTTACAATAATTAATATAGTTTAGGTCACAATGCTAAAATTATCCTTTACAGGGATAAGATCAGAGTTGAGGTCTTAGATTTTTTAATACTCTAAAATTTGGTGTTCAGAAGTGGTAACAACTGGCTATCTACTAGGCAAGGAAAAATTGCCTTCAAAATAAAAACGTAGTTTATTCTTCTGATGCAGTACTGCTGTAAATACATTATATATATATATATATATATATATATATATATATGTGTGTGTGTGTGTGTGTGTGTGTGTGTGTGTGTATTAGTCTCAGAGCAAGAAGGAAGCAATAAAGAAAGTTAGGCTACTGAGCTGAGATGGTTGCAATAACATCATTTGAGAGAAAATAGCTGTTTTGGATAAAACTTCACTAAAGCAACTATGGCAGAAATGATAGCTAAGGGCCTAGGCAGAAATATCTTCTACCTCCTCCTCTTCTGACTCCTAACAAAGAGAGCTTTCCCTGAGTAGCCACATTTATTTCCATTAATCAAGTCTGAGGTGTCAAGAAAAATGATAACTGTGCCTCTATGTCTATCATGACCTGTGTAACTTTTTGAATTTGAAACTTTTTAAATTTTAAAATTCAAAACTGTGATCTTAGTTAAGTCTGCAAAGTGATCTTTTTCTCTCTGCTTTGCTGACATCAACTTTTACCTTTACAAAGAAAACATACTGCCTTGCCTGAATCCTCAGGCAATTATTAAAGTCTTCTGTTAACCCAATTTTATTTATAACTGATGTCCCTTTAACTTGATGATTTTTGGCATTGAAAATTGAAATTTTTCCTTAATTTGAAATTTCCTCTGCCATTTATATGCAAGTTCTTCCCTGTAAAGGGGATTCAATTTATGTATTATGCTTTTAGTATCATATATATGGTAGAGAACTTAGCTCAAGTAACATTAGATTTTTTTCATAAGAAACTTTTGTTCCCTACACTTGATCTCCCAGATTGCTACAAGTCATCCCAATTAAATACATAAACAGAAGAGTGTGGTGGCCAGAGCTTCTCCAGCCATTGCAAAACCAAACCTCTCACAGTTCTGACCAGAGCAGTGAAAGAATTTGTTCTATATTGGGAACCATTTTTCTTACAATATTTGAGACTGTTGAGAGACCTGTCTGTTTAAAAGATTGTGGCCCCATGATATCCAATGAACCATCCTCATGGCTCATCATGAGGCACATATTGAGTACTAGACAATTATAAAGGGCCAGCTCTACAAATAGCTTGTGGGTTGCTGAAACAGTATGAGAAAAATGGTCCTGGGATTATAGAAGGGCCAAACTGAGAGACATGCAGAATTGTCTTACAAATCAGTGACAAAGTTTATTGATTTTGAGTAGCTATTTATAGATGGTTGGGATCACTCACAATGGAAGTTAATGATTAATGGGATGGAAACAATGGATTTATTTAGATTACTTAGGTGGTGTTGAACAGTTTTTTATAGGTGCTAATTTAACATACTGATTCAATATGTCATTAAGTCAATGTATGACCCAGCTTTTTATAGAATACTGTATGTTCTTCTCACAGTACTCCTGCATCAGTAATTTCTTGGAAGAACATACAATATTTGTTTTTTTCATGCTACCAAGCAGGCTTATGTGTCTAACTGTTTTTAAACTATGGCTACCCAGAGATATTGTAAACTGGGGTTTATTCTCATGACTAGGGGCTACAATGTTCATGGAAAAATTTGCAGATACATTTCCTTTCTTGGACATCCCCCCCACCCCAGAACACCAACAGCAATTTCTACCGTGCTTCCTCCAACTCAACTCCAGCTTCTCCTGTTGTCTCACATCAAAGCTAGTCTAATATTATGCATACTGCCTATGCTCTAGAAGTGAGCTTTCAGTTTCAAATTATATGTGTAAATTTTTTAATCATCAACATCAATATGATACTTGTGATCCTAAACTATAATTTTAACTACAAAAGGTAAATCATTTTCCAATGTCTAAAAATCTTTTGAAATATACTTTTCCAATATTCCTAAAATTTTTTTAGTCATCTGACTTTCTTCCTCATCTTGCATTTGTTACAAGTGGGACTGCGTTTCCCCTGAAGATCTTGTAAATCATTCCTGAATTATATGATTTTCTAAATTTTATTAAAGTTTTCCTTTTCCCCTCATCCTTCTCTTTGATTTTCATCTGTGTACCTCAGTAGGAGGTGGTCCCCTCTGGAATGCCCTCTATTTAGTATTGGCCCATCATTGTATATTTCCAACTTTGGGAACATAGGGGATTTAAAGAAGAAATTTAACTAAGTAAATTTAAATCACTTACATGAATTCCTCTCAAATAGTTTGATAAGCTATAATTATGATTTAAATAGAAATAATATTAAAATCCTCTGAAATGTTTGAAACTAGTTTTACTTTTTTTTTTACTTTGTTTGACACTCTTGAAGTTATACCATGGGGAAACTAGCCTTCTATCCCTGTCATTTTGTGACTAAGCCACCCAAGAAAAGGAAGAAAAAAAGGGAGGGATACCCTGGTCATAACCCCTATTTCTGGAATCTGTTCCTAAAATGTATTTCATAAACCCTGTTCAGGAACCCTATTCAGAACATACATTTAGAACACGCTATGAACATCTGGACCTCTTCATAATCTATGTTGAGACATTGCCTATGCTTAATATCTGCATCTAAGAACTCAAGGTCTCAGAATAAACCATGTGTCCATAGGCCTTGGCTTTTGTAACCTGTAGAACTTAAAGTCAGTTTTGCTATGATCTTTGCCCAATTTTTTTTTCTTTTTAACAGCCATAAGAAATCATGGACAATATACTGAATAAAGAACATGGAATGATATGAAATGTTGCAAAGTGAAGTGAGCATAATGAAAATAATGTTGTATACTGTTAACAGCAACAAAGTACAACAATCAACTGCAAATGAAAATTATTATTAGTAATACAAGAATCCAGGTCAATTCCAAGGGACTAATGATCAAAAAGTCCATCTACCATTATAGAAGGAAAAGATATAGTCTGAATGCAGATTGATGTCATTGTTCACTATATTTCCTCCATGAATTTTTCTCTAGTGTTAGTGGTACATATCTTCTTTCATACCATGATGACCATGGAATTATGTATTATATCATATAATACATACAACCTATATCCTATTAATTATTATATTGGAGAGGAGAGAGGTCTTGAAGTGATGTGAAAACATGGATTGAAAGATATCAGAAAATTATTAAAATTATCTCTACATCTAATCTGAAAAAACGTATTATCCCCCTAAAAAACTTTTCTCATCTGTTAAGTGGTTATAATGAAAACATATTTCAACTAGTATTATAATCAGGATGAAATTAAATTATATATGTAAAGAGATATGCAAGCCATAAATCTAGCTATTATTAGTATTATTAGAAATATTATTGATTAGTTAAATATTCCTCTTATATTTACTCTTGCCCTAAACAGAAATTTAATTTTCTTTAACACTAACAATTGTTTTTCAATGTTCTACTTCTACTATCACCATTAATACTGCCACCTATACTATTACTACTACTTATTGGTACTACACTACTAATCATCATCATCATCATCATCTTTCATTTATTTATAAGAAACATATATCAGGATCTGTGATATTTTGCTTTTCTACCTGTTCATAACTATATTTTCCAAGCTATAATATGATTTTCTTTTTCAGTTAAGTGGCTATATGTACAAGTTAATGGTAATAATAGGAGAAAGTGAATATTCATTTTGACATGAATTATTAAGGTGTGTTCTTATAAAACCTGTCAAAAGTAGAAAGTGGGAGAGTTATGTCATAAACAAGTATTACAGAACCCCAAAATCAATGTTAGGGATTAAAAATAAATATCCACAGCATATGATACAGGAGGTCAAAAAAGCAAGGCCAGTACCCCTGATTTACACAATTGCATTTCACCTGAATAAAAGAGTGTATACTGAATTAGAAAGAAAAGTGCTATTTGATGGGAGGCATAAGACTGAACATGTCATTATAAAGAAACAGAATAAGCATATATTTCAACCTAGATTATTAAGGTTTCAGTGGCCATATGTGGTTGAAGGAACCCTCACATGGTAAAGTGGTCCTGGATGAAGAACTTTCACTATGAAAAAGCTTTTAGATGTCAGAAACCTAGATATGCCATGCCAAATTTACAAAAAAAAAAACTTGAAAAAAGACTTTGGGGGAATAAATGAAATGTTAAGTATATCCCACATTTGCTTACATCTTATTTGTTTGTTTTGTATAAGCATCAAACTGCCATGGTTAGTAATAATAAGAGACAGTAAAGTCTGGGTCTAGGATTGTCTATTTGGAATGACACTGCATAGATTAAAATACTACAAATTAATAAGAGAAGACTTGAATTTTGATTTGGTCATTGTCAGAAAATCTGCCATTCTCTTTGTTTTTGGCTCTTTTTGTCTTTTCTCTCTCTCAGTATTTCTCTTTCTGTCTCTCTCATTCTTTTCCACAATCACAGATGCACAAACATGGATCATAATCTTGAATTGTTCATACTTCATTAAAAATTAATGAAAACCAAACAAAACATCCCAAGAGTCTTATCAGTCTGTACCATTAGACTATGAACTTAACCTATTTTTCTGCTGTGCATATCCCATGACTGACTCTTTAAGAGTGATGAGGCTTTGGGGAATCATCATAATATCTAGCATTATATAGATATATAAGCTCGAGAAAATATTTTGAAATGTTACTGAGTAATAAGTGACATTTAATTACCACTATATAATTCACTAATATTACATATAGTCTCCCAATAATCCTATGAGGTAGTTGTCATAGATGATCCTCATTTTATAGATGAAAAAACCAAGGAGCTGAGGATTTAATCAACTTGAATATTAGATCATATATCTAGAACTGGATGTGACTTCATAGACCATTTTGTCTAACCTCTTTTTTTCAACAAATAAAAAAGATACTTTTGCTCACAAATTTTATAAGTATTAAATTTGGAATTCCAATTCTCTTATTATGAGTCCAGTGCTTTGTGCTGTATAAGGGGAACAATCTAAATTCTCTCAAAATCTAGAACTTTGCCTGCTATGGAACTTGTGAAGTTGGTCAGAACCAACAACAATTATTCCAATAATATTAATAAGAATCATAGAGTTTGTAAGGCTCTTCCTCTGCCATCCACTCCACAAACCCAAAATACTAGAATTCTGAGCATATTTTACCCTATGAAGAAAGGAATGAAAGTGGGGGCATGCTAGGATGATTGGGATTTTGAGGGAATAGAAAGTAAATTCAATTTTTTAATATTCATTTTAAAATGTCTATTGGACAAACATTTTGAAGTGACTAATAGGTAATTAGGTAGGTTGGCCCTGGATAAGTAGATAATCATGAGGATAGAGATGATAATTGGATTCATGTGAGCTGATGAAATCTCCAAATCAAATAGTATAAGGGAAAAAAGAAAAGTGCTTATGATGGAGTACTGGGGGTTAACCATAATTAGTGAGTATGACTTGGATGAAGATTCAGCAAAGGAGACTGAGAAGGAATAGTCAAAATGTTGAAGAAAGATAAGAATGGAGTCATATCACACACAAAAAGAAGAGTGTCATATAAAGATAGTGATAAAGGATGCTGTGATTTCAAAAATGATGAGGATTGATAAAGACTACTAAATTTGGCAATTGGGAGATTGTTCTTTTTTAACTTTATCAGTTGCATGATGAAGTTCGAAGTCACATGAAAGAGAGTTAAGACATTGAAAGGTGCCTGCTGGGAGGTAATATGGTAAATTAAAGCATGATGTACTTCCCCAATAGCTACCTACACATACACACACACACACACACACACACACACACACACACACACACACACACACACACACAGTAAATTGTCTCTAAGGGAAGCAGGAGAAGCATATCTCACTGGGATAAGAAGAAATATTTGTCCAGAAATGTTGGGAACAGGTAGATATCTTACCAGTCCCATATGCTGCAATTTGACCAAAGGCAACAAAGCTGCAGAACTGTAATTAGCCTAGTCCAAGCCACCAGATAAAGGGGGAAAAGTCAGGGAATGCTGAGGGAAGGGGCTGGCACAGTCTAACTCACTAGGTATGAGGTAAAAAATCAGAGTCGTCAGGAAACCTACAAATTTTCATGTGGCACTGTAGTGTCTGAGAAAGTAAAGTAGCTAACTAGGGAAATTGCAGGCAAAGCCACTTGATAGGAGCAGTAAGGCAGAGGGAAGGGACTTACACATCCCCAGGTTGCAGCAAAGTTCTAAGGCAGTAGAACCTAGCAAAGGGAAACCTCTCAGCCCAAGGCGCTGGTTAGGGGGAGGGAAGCAGCAGAGCAGGGACCAGTCTAGCACATGCAACAATGGGAGAACTGGTAACACAGGGTGCTGAATCCAGCTAGAAAAAAAAAACAGCTGAAAGTCCCCATCTTCTGAGCAAGCTAACTGAACCACACCCTTACCAGACACACTGTAGAAAACAAATACAACTGAGCCTACACCAAGTACCAAAGAAGAGTATTCTATAATTTTTGCAGGTGTGTTCTCCTGCCTCAAGAAGAGAAAAGAGGCTTAACATATAGATAAGGTAATGGCAGGGAGAAGAAATATTTAGAAAAATCAGGAAAAGACAAAAAAATCCCTAATTTTAGAAAGTTTCTGTAGTGACAGGGAAGATAGAAATACAAACTCAGAAGAGGACAACAGTGTCAAAAAAGTAAAAATGTGAATCCTCAAAGGAAATTGTGAAAGGATATCAGCCCCCCCCACCCCACAAAAAAAAAAACAGAAGAATTTGGAAAAAGAAACTGGAAGAATTTGAAAATAAGTTTTAAATAATGATAATAAAATTGACAGAAAAAAACTGAACAGATCAGGAAAATTCACTAAAGAAATCAACTACCTAAAAATTAGACTAGTACAATATCTAAGAAATAGAATGGACCAAACAGAAATGGAGGCAACAACAAAAACAAGAAAAACATTGAAGAAAAAACTCTCTTTAAAGTGTAGAATTAACCAAATGGAAAAAGAAACTCAAAATTATAGGTAGAAAATAACTTTCTAAAAATTAAAACTGGACAAATAGAAAATAATGAATCCATAACAGTAAACAGTAAAACAAAATCAAAAGAAGAAAAAAAATAGAAGAAAAATCTAAATATCTCACTGAAAAAAAAAAAACAGAATCAGAAGAGGTACTCTAAGAGTCATTAAAATCCCTGAAAGCCATTAAAAAGAGCCTGCACACCATATTACAAGAAATCATCAAGGAAAATTATCCTAGTATAATCAAATAATAAGAAAAATTGAAATCAAGATA